>NW_025960740.1:0-106907 GCF_023159225.1 Perognathus longimembris pacificus | reverse complement strand
TTTCCGTAAGAGTCACCTCCGCCCACCAGGCCAGGTGTGCACCGGAGGGGGGACCGTGACAGGCCGGCAGGAGCGGGGAGCGCATCGCGTCCCCATCCCCAGGTTCGCCAGGTCCCCGGCAATGAAGCCAGGGACAGGAAATGCCTCTGGACCGGCCGAGCCCCAACCTGAGTGGGGCTGGAGATGCCGCCAAGAGGCCGCCCCGCATCCTCTGAGCGGGACAGAACCCTTCCGGGGGCGCAACACGCTTCCCTCCCCGGGACCCCACATTCTGCAGATGTGTCGAGGCGAGGGCTAGGGGCTGCGCTCCCGCGAGCGGAGGTGTTCAGGACCGTCGGGATCCAGACTCCTCTGCAGGTGGGGCCTGAGTGCTGACTCGCAGGGGCAGGGCCTCCTCGCCTCCCCGCGCCAGGGGCCCCAGAACCGTCTGCTCCAATTGAATCATCCCTGCGGCGAGCCCAGGGCTCAGTGAGAGGAAGGGGCTTCTCCTCGGACACGAGAGCTGGGCTCGAGGACACCACGGGCCTGAGAGATCGTGGTGAGGATCAGAATCTACAGCCGGCTGCCATTTCCCGAGGAAGAAGCACTACAGGGGTGGGTGGGGTCCTCAGAAAGAACACAGGGCCCGCGGCCCTCCTCTGTGTCCCTGGCTCCTGGCTGTGCTTTCTCAAAGCCATCAGCAAGCTACCTCCCCCCTTAGCTTTACTAGGGCTCCTGAGGTTTCATGTAACACCCCAGCACACACCTGTGCACACTCTTGGCGCACACCTGTGCACAGACACGTACATGTGCATGCACACACGTATGTATAGGACATGCCAACCACAGGGTTATACATGCACCTTCCAAGGATCTTGCTCGCCTGGGAACGTGGCTTAGCGGTAGAGTGCTCGCCTAGCATGCATGAAGCCCTGGGTTCCATTCCTCAGCACCACATACGTGGAAAAAGCCAAACATGGAGCTGCTGCTCAAGTGGCAGAGTGCTCACCTTGAGCAAAAGAAGCCAGGGACAGTGCCCAGGCCCCGAGTTCAAGCCCCAGGACTTGCACACACACACACGCACACAAATTCTTTCCAAGGGCCTTGCTCCTCCCCGAGAGAACCAGAGCGTCTCCAGGCTTTGCCATCCACTGCGGCTAAAACCCTCCCGTGGTTAGGATGCACCGGGCCTACCAAGCCTTTGCGAGGCCAACTGCAGATCTTGGCACTAGCAAAACCCAGGAAACTGGCTGCCCAAGAGCCCCGCCTCCCTGGCCATCTTACCGTAACCCAACAAGTAAGGGTCCCTCTAGCCTGTGTCCAGGAGGGCTCACGAGGCCCGGGCCTGGTCAGGACTGGCCCGTGCGCTAGGGCCTAAACCCAGAATAGTCCTCCCTGGGGCCTGCTTCTGGGCCAAGCCAGGAAAGGCTCAGGTGACCACCAGGGGGCGCTGCAGCCATGCCCGCCGGCCGGCACGCCGCCAAGAGCAGGTGTATGGAGGTGTCTCCAACCACCAGCCCTGGTTGAGGTCCTTTTTCTCCTGCCTTCTCGCTGAAACTACAGCCTTCTGGGTCCTTTTCTGCTCCTGTGCCCATCTGAGCTCCGAGGCTGGAGGAGGTGCGGGGTGAAATCGGCCTGTCTGCCCGCCCCCCCCACCCCCGGCCCCTATACTGGAATGGGAAGGAAGCAAAGGAGCTGGTTGGCGTTCCTCCAGGGGTCGAGCTGCGAGGGCGAGCAGGGAGGAGGGGAGGACTGGACGCAAAGAAACGTGGTGAGCAGGAAGCTCCACAGAAGCACCAAGTCTGAGCGCAGAGCAGACATGTGGATCTAGCCTCATTCATAGCACATGCAGAGCCAGTTACGTGAGGGTCAGCCAAGAAGACCCCGATTAGCCGCCCGGACCCCCCCGGACCCCCTTCAGACAGGACATGCAGAATGAGCCCAGCTGACTCACGTGTAGGACTCAAAATCTCCATTGCTTATGGCTTCGATCAGCTGCTCTGTCACTTTGATAATTTCCTGTTTGCGCACTGTAAGGCAGGGGAGGGCGACACAGAAATAACGGTAATAATAGCGTATACGGAAGCACCGACTATTGTCCCCCGAGGCCCTGTCGCGTGCCGGGCAGACGCGACTGGGTCCAAGACCTCGTGTGGCTCGTGTCATTCAGCCCCGCGTGGTCCCCGGGAGATGGATATTATTATTGCCCTCGCGTCGCGGAAGAAGCTGGGGCCCGGAGGGTGCGAGCCGGCGACAGCGCCGTCCACTCTGCTCCGCCGAGGGCAGAGGCCGCAGCTCCGGCCTCCGGCTCCGGCCTGCGGCTCCTGGCTGAGCGTCGCTCTTGCCTCTGAACGATGCCCCCCCCCCCGCCACCCTGCTCTGCCGTGGGAAGCCCAACAGCCCGTGACACCACCCACAGACAGCTGTGAACCACGCTCCCCCCGTGACCAGACCTGAGGCATGAAGGGAAGTCTCAGGGCGAACCCCGGCCCGGGTCTGGGGGAGCCTTCTGCTCCGTTCGAGTGCCCGCAGGGTTCGGGCACGGAGCGATCTCATCTAAGCGAATCGAGTCCCGGAGCACTCGCGGTACCGAGGCCCAGGCTGCGCTCCTCCGGCAGCCACGGAGCGGCGCCCCGGCCTCCGTCCCCAGCAAATCCTCGTCTAAACCCCGGGCCGGTCCTTCCGAGCGCTGCCGCTGTGAGCGTGCGCCCACCCGGAGCCCGCGCCCCAGCCCTGGCTCGCAGCGGGGACGCAGCCCCAGCGCCGCCCTCTGCTCCTGCCTCTGGCCGGGGCTGCTTTCTGAAAGGCCCTTGGGAGGCAGGCTAGGACAGCGTTCCCCCAGGCCACACCTGGGGCGACCCGGGCTCAGGGATAGCACTTGTAACCGGGTATCCTGGCCCCTCGCAGAGCCTAACCGTAGCCTGCCTCAGTTTCCCCGGCAGAGCTTCTTTCCCTCCTCCCAGCCTCGAGCCCAGACCCTCAGGGGCCCAGCCCTGTGCAGCGCGTGGGCTCTGGGGTCCTCAGCAGCTCCGGCCTGGCCTCCCCCGCGCTCTCCTGCCGGCTGCCCCTGGGTTCCCTCCCGGCGTTTCCGCTCGGGCCCTGGAGGCTCCAGAGTCACGGGCCTCCTGGGGCAGAGATGCACGTTGAGGCCAGGGAGCTACACTCCTTACCAAGCTAGTGGGGAAACTGAGGCTCCGCGAGGGGTTGTGACCACGGGGACACTGGACCCAGCTTCAGGACGTGGCCTTGACACAGGGCCCTGTCACCCGGGCCCGCTGGCTCTCAACCCCCCCCCCACCCCCCGCCCCACGCGTTCGCACGGCTCGCGCGTGGCTCTTCCTCCGCTTCGTACATAGGAGGCCGGGCTGGGGCTTCCCCGGAGCCGGGACCGGGCCCGGCCACCTCGGGGCGCCGTGGCGGAGTGAGCGGGTGTGCGCTTCGTCTCTCAAGAACGGAAGCCTCACAGGACGCCCCGGAGAGTGAACCGGAGGTAACAGAAGCCATCCCGGCTCGGCAGCGACCACGTGGGCCTCCCTGTGCCCCGGGGTGGCGTGGGGGAAGGACGGGAGGGGGGTCCGAGGGGGCCCGCGCCGCCCTCTCTCCCGACGCTAGAATTGCACGAGGCCCTCACGCGTCTGAGTGTTGTAGAACCCCTCGTGGGTCGTCCCTGCCCTCCTCCCCTTGGGCTGGGACTGTGAGCAGCCCCTCGAGCACAGCCATCCACGCCGAGTCCCACGTGCCAGCCCCTGAGGGGACACGGGGCCCGGGCCGCGCTTGCCTTCCCTGGGAACGCCCCATCTCCTCAGCCCGGCAAAGCAGCCTTCTAGAACCGTCCCGGGAACCAAGCTCAGACTGTGTCTGCCCGTTTGTGTGAGTGAAGCCTGGCACGGCGTGAGCAGAGCCGCAGCTCCGGTCACCTGCAGCCCCGCACGCGGAGCTCGTCCTGAACACACTGAGCCACCGGCCAGGGCGAGTTCAAATCCCAGCAGCCCAGGACTCGGGGCTTGGGCCTCCTGGGAGCCTTGGTGCTGCCGCCCTCCATCGCTAGACCGTCGTTGCCGTGTGCATCTCTGCCCTCCTTCGAGTGCCCCCCCCCCCAGCTGTGGCCTGGCCTTCCGGAGGCCTGGAGTGGCTCCGGCCCACCCTCTGCCCTCCTTCAACCAGACTTCTTAGGACCCGGGGACTCCAAATGCCGGGCCACCCCCCCCCACACCAGGCCCCGGAGCAGGCTGGGTAGCTCTGGATACCAGGGCTGGAACTCCATGGAAAGGGCCTGCCTGGAATACACGATCTCCATGAACACTGCCTGAGGCCAGACTTGCTCTGCCTCCACAAAGCACCACATTTGCCACCGGTTGAAAGCCAGCAAGCAGGAATGCACCCCCCCCCCCTTTATTCTGTGGGTCTAGAGCTCCGTGCACCTGCAGTCCACTCGGGTCTGGGCTCTTTCTGGCCCGCTCTGCGCCCACTGCTCTGTGCAGACCGCATTTGTCCAGCAGCTGCTCGTTCAGTCAGCGCCCTTGGCATTGCCCCTGAGCAAGGTGGGAACGGCGTTCCAAGCCGGTGCTTCTGGACGCATCTCTGCCCAGCTTCTGAGGTGGCTCTTGGGTGGGAGGAGGGTGGAATTGGCATAGAGCAGGTCAGGAGGAGGAGGGGCAGGCGGGAGGAAGGCTGTCCCAGGCCCCGTGCCTCGCACGGAGTTGGAGGGGCTCCGGGGACTCATGCCCCTCCCTTTCCGGGGGAAAGTCGTTTCCCCGGAGAATGACAGTTCTGATTAACTGTGACGAGAGTCCCAGCCTCCACCCCCGCCGCCATTCCCACTCAGGAAGAAGGCTTAGCCCACCAACACCAGGAAACGCTTCTCGGGGAAATTTCTCTAAGCTCAGGATCTGTCTGGGGGAGACAGAGGACTCTGGGGCATTTTATAGGTGGGGAAACTGAGGCAGGGAACAAGGTCCCAGTTCTGTGATGAAAGCAGCCCTGGGTGCCCTTCTTCCTCCCTAAGAGAGACAGGCGAGAACCGTAATTCAAGACACAGTCTTCCCCCGACCGCTCTTGAAGGCCAGGAGAAGGAGGGCACGCTCGCCCCTCCGGGTGCCCCGGAAGCCATTGTCCCCGTGGGCGGAACAGTGCGTACACATCCATTCCAAATACGTCTCGGTTTCATATATAAATATCTGTCTTAAAATAGTGTGCGTAGAACGGATGCGCCAAGGAAATGTCACGAGCTTCCCGTCATTCAACTGCAACTCCAGGGCGGGGGAACAAGAGTAAGAGCTCTTCCTAGACAATGGCCACGCCGCAGACGCCGCCCGCTGGGCTTGGCGTGCGGCCCTGCGTTTCATCCGCGCGGTGGCGTCTGTGGTCGGCTCGACGACGACGGTCCGTTCTCACTCTTCAGGGCACCGAAGCTCAGAGAGGCGGAGTAAGTTGTCCGGGGTCGTCCGGCGCTTGAACTCCCGTGGGGAGGGGCCGTCTGGTCACCCCACCGCCGTTCCTGGCTGCTCCGAGAGCAGGGTTATGCGGCTTATCCAGTCACCTCAGAACCGAACCCCGGAGCCCGTCTTCTCATCACTGGGGCGCAGGAACCGTCTCAGAGGTCCGCCGCTTCGGCCACCGCAGACCTGCGGACCTGGGGTGCTTGGGCCGGGCTGAGGCTGGTTGGGCCTGGGCGGGTGGCTGGCGGTTCTTGAGGAGGACGCGTTGGGAAAGGCGGGCTGGGCCGGCCCGGGGCCGGGCTGAGCTGTTTGTCTCGCCATCCCACAAGTCCAGAGTGGCGGGGCCTGGGTGCTGGGCTGCTGGCCCTCGGGGGGCCAGGGTGCTGCCTCAGAACCTGAACGCTTAAACCGCGGTTATGCGAACACACAGGGACACCACGGCGACGTGGCGACGTGCTCTTTCCTCCATCACGGTGGGTTTTTCCCTTTCCTTTTCGGTGCTGGGGTCGAACCCAAGGCCTCCCGGAAGCCAGGCGGTGCTCTACCCGAGCCAGAGCCCAGCCCCACGGCGTTCTTTTCCAGGGACAGTATCGAAACTCCTGAAAGGTCTCTCATCTGGTAAAGCTGAGTTCTCTCCGCGCCCATGTCTCTTCCTTTATTTCAGAGGCACCCCGTTATCTCTGGCCTCCTCCGTTAGCATACAAACCCTCGAATCTGCTCATCTCCCGGTCCCTTGACACAGGTAGAGCTGGGTGAGGCTGGGCACCAGGGGCTCACCGCTGTGATCCTAGCTACCCAGGAGGCTGAGATCTTGGAATCCCAGTTCAAAGCCAGCCCGGGCAGAAATGTCCATGAAACTCACCTCAGTGGATCGCCAGAAAGGCTGGGCGTAGAGCTGTGGCTCAAGTGGTCGAATGCCAGTGAGCAAGAAAGTTCAGGGACAGAGCTCAGGCCCCGAGTCAAAGCCGGTGGCAGCCCATGCTCACTCCTACACAAAAGCAGGGCAGGGCTAAAATAAAGTTGGGCCGGGTGCCCGGTGCGAGCAGAACACCCGGCAGGACCGGCGAACCACGAAGACGGAGGGGAGCGGCGCTCTGCTCCCCGCTCTGCAGCTCCACCTGCCTGGCCCGGTCCCGGGTGCCATTCTGACCCCACCCTCCGGGTGTGGGCCTGGGGCCGGTGTCGGGGCTCAGCACTGGGGGCCGTGGCGAAGATGTGCGTGTCCCCAGGTGAAGCCCTGGAGGGGCCCAGGACTGAGCAAGCGTCCCGACGTCGCAGTCCTCGCGTCTCTTCCTGCTGTTTCCTCTTTTACGGTCACCCTCCCTCCCTCCCTCCCTTCTTCCCTCCATCGATCCCGCTTCCTCTCCCTCCATTTCTCCCTCTCCCTTCCTCCCTCTCCCCTCCCGTCTCTCTGTCTCTGTCTCTCTCACTCCGGACAACAACAACAACAATCCTCTCTCACACACAATACAGGTTTAAAAACCTTCAGAGGGCTGGGATGTAGCTCCGCGGCCAAGCGCCTGCCTGGCGAGAGGAATGCCCGGGTTCAATCCACAGTACCCAAACAGACCCAAAGAGAAACCCCCAAACAGACCCAAGAGAAACCCCCAAACCGCTCATTCTGAAAGGAAAACTCAAGGCACCGCTCTACCGCCCGCCACGGCTGGCGTCTGGCAGATTCATTTTTGCTCAGCTACATGAGGAAGTGAATCTCGACCTCCGACACGAGAAGCTTCCGCGTGGATGCTTCCGCGCCCGGTGTGGTCCCCACCGAGGGAAGCCCACGTGGCACGCCCGAGTCGGCGGGAGAGCTCCCCACGGGGGCCCCCCGCGGGCCCCTCAAGGCACCAGGGCCTGGGCAGAGTGGGCGAGGCCCCTCCCTACCTTTGGTGTCTTCGTCCTCGATGGTGGTGTTGGTGCTCTCTGAAGATTCCTGCGAGAGAGAAGAGGGCGGTGGTCAGGCGCGGGGGGCACGGGGCTCGGCGGGGCCCCCGGGCGCCCAGCGGCCCGACCGTCTGTCTGCTCCTCGTCTGCCCGCGGCGCAGGCTCTGCCGTCCACACACTGCCCGCAAACCCTGCCGGACCTTCCGGCGGGGCGAAGGAGACCCCTGGCCTTGCTGGGGAGGGGGGGTGGGAGGGGGGGCTTGGGTTTCTTTCCATCCGAGGGGCAGAGAGGAGATATGGAGGAGCCGAGAGACACCATGGTGGCCACAGAAGGGGGAAGGAGTACACACTGGCAGAGAGGACAACAGAGAGGGGGGGTCCAGTGTGAGGGGGGGCTCCTCACGGGAGGAATCCACACGGCGGATTCACGCAGCCATGGAGCCCCAGGAACAGGGTCGCCCCGGGCTCCCCGGCCACAGGCAGGGCCGGCCGGCTCCTCTCCCAGCGAGAGGGGGGCCTCTCATGCTGCTCCGGCCAAACCAAGCCCCACCCCGGCCACAACCAGCACAAACCAAGCCCCGGAAGGAGCCCCGGCGCGTGGGGGCCGCGGGGAGCCGGAAGCCAGAGGCCCCCAGGGTCAGAGCCCAGCGCGCCCTGGGGGTGCGGCAGGGCGGCCGCCGCCTCGCCGGGCTGGGCTTAGAGTTCGAGGTGTCCACAGAAACACGCCAGGAACACACACACACACACACACACACGACACATGTCGTCACACGAGGCACACGTACCAAGCACGCCCTGAGCCCTCTCCCCGCCCGGGTCCCCAGGCCTCCGCGGGAGGGAGGCGGGAGCAGGGAGCAGGAGCCGCCCCTGCGGGTCCTCAGGCCTCCGGGAGGGAGGCGGGAGCAGGGAGCAGGAGCCGAGCCGGCCGCCGCCCCGCGGGTCCCGGCGCGTGGGAGACGGCAGACACTCACCATTAACTGAACGCTGGAACTGGACTTTCTTTTCTGGAAAAACAAGGAGAAGAGATGGGACAGGAAAAGACACAGCGTGAAAACGGCAGGGAGCGGAGGAAGGACAGCGGGAAGTTAGGAGGAGGATGGGCCGGGGTCATCCTCCACAGAAGGGGCCGCGGCCCCGGGGGCCGCTCAGCCGCGAGCTGTGCCTCCTTACGCGCCTCTACCTGAGCCTGCTCCTCTAACGGCCAAGTTCAAGGCCAGCCCTGCCTGGGGTCGAGGCTGCCCACCACACTCTCTCTCAGGGGGCGAGAGGTCCTGGCTGTTGGGTGCCAGCTGCCCAAGCCCTCCAGAGCCCCACGCTTTGAAGGAATCCTGCCGAGAGGACCCCACTCCTCAGCGAGAATCGGGATTGTGGGGGAAACTCGTTTTCCTTTGTTAGTTTTGGTTTGCCTTTGTGGAGAGCCAGGGATTGAACCCAGGGCCTTGCACAAGCGAGGCAGGCACTCTACCGCTGAGCTAGGATCTCCCCTGGGGGCGTCCGGGAGCCTCCCGGGCCTCCCTCATGGAGCCCATCCTATTTGACTCCTTTACACTGCTAGAGAAGCTGAGACCCAGCCAGAAGGGAAGCTGAGTCCAGATCCAGAGTCAGGTGGCCCTGCCCACTGTGTTCTAGCATCCTCTAAACTTGCTGTCCAGCCAAAGACAAGGGTGGGGGACAAACGTAGACCACCTTCTTCCCTTACTCAGTGCCAGGCTTTTCTGTTCTTCCAGCACGAAGGCCTCACTCTCTCCCTTAGCTTTTTCTCACAAGGCTCCACCTCTTGAGCCCCATTTCCACTTCTGGCTTCCTGTTGATCAGTTGGCTATAAGACTCTCTCAGATTTGTCAGCCTGGGCTGGCTTTGAACCAAGAATCTAATACCTCAGACCTATTACTAGCTAGGATGAAAGGCATGAGCCACTCACTGGCTTAGAGCTCAGAGTCTCCAAGACTCAGGCTCACTGAGGACTGCAGCTGGAGAGGGCACCGTGGGAACCGAGAATCCGAGGCCCAGAGTCAGCCAGCAGGCTGTCCCGGCGATCATGGCGAGCCGGTGTCACCGCCCAGCCCAGCTGCAGGCCCCGAGTGCAGGGCTCGCTCCGCCGCTGGGGTCTGGTCCCTCACGGGCTCGCCCCCTCCCGAGCTTGTTCCCTCCTGGCTGCTGTCGTATCTGAGAGGCCAGGAGGCCCCTGATGGCTACGCCACGGTGGGGACAAAGACAGACCTGAGCCGCCCCTGGGTGGCCTGTGCCCTGGGAAGCGCTGCCTGCCTGCTCCTGGAGGCTCTCGGTCTAACGCGGGGCGTCCTCCTTCCAGGACGTGGGGAGCCTGAGACTCGCCCGCCCCGCGCCCCCTGCCCCGGCCCTGTGCTCACAGCGAACACCAACACCAGCCCTACAGCTTCCTGCCTGGCTGGACCAGAGGACCTCATGGCTAGTAGCTGGCCTAGTCCCGCTCCTCTCTTCTCTCCTCCCCTCCTCCTCTCCTCCTCTCCCCTCCCTTCCCCTCCTCCCCTTCCCGCCCCTCCTCTCCCTCCTCCTCTCCCCTCCCCTCCCCTCCCCTCCCCTCTCCTCCTCCTCTCCCCTCTTCTCCCCTCCCCTCCTCTACCTCCTCTCCCCCCTCCCCTCCTCCTCCCCTCCCCTCTCCTCCTCTCCCCTCCCCTCCCCTCTCCTCCTCTCCTCTCCCTCCTCCTCTCCTCTCCCCTCCCCTTCCCACCCCTCCTCTCCCTCCCCTCCCCTCCCCTCCCCTCTCCTCCTCCTCTCCCCTCCCCTCTCCTCCTCTCCCCTCCCTTCCCCTCCTCCCCTTCCCACCCCTCCTCTCCCTCCTCCTCTCCCCTCCCCTCCCCTCCCCTCTCCTCCTCCTCTCCCCTCTTCTCCCCTCCCCTCCCCTCCTCCTCCCCTCCCCTCACCTGTCCTCCTCTCCCTCCTCTCCCCTCCCCTCCTCTCCCATCCCCTCCCCTCCTCTCCCCTCCCCTCCCCTCTCCTCCTCTCCCCTCCCCTCTACTCCTCTCCTCTCCCTCCTCTCCCCTCCCCTCCCCTCCTCTCCTCTCCCTCCTCTCCCCTCCCCTCCCCTCCTCTCCCTCCTCTCCCCTCCCCTCCTCTCCTCCTCCCCTCCCCTCACCTCTCCTCCTCCTCTCCCCTCCCCTCACCTCTCCTCCTCCTCTCCCCTCCCCTCCCTGCTCCTCCTCCCCTCCCCTCCCCTCCTCCCGTCCCCTCCCCTCCCCACCTCTCCCCTCCCCTCTCCTCCCCTCCCCTCCCCTCCCCTCCTCCCCTCCTTTCCCCTCCCCTCCCCTCCTCTTGTCTCCTCCCTCCTCTCTTCTCTCCTCCCCTCCCTTCCCCTCCCCTCCCCTCCCCTCCCCTCCCTCTCCCTTCCCCTTCCCTCCCCTCCCTCCCCTCTCCTCCTCCTGTCCCCTCCCCTCCTCCCCTCCCCTCCCCTCCTCCTCTCCCCTCCCCTCTTCCCCTCCCCTCCCTCTCCCTTCCCCTTCCCTCCCCTCCCTCCCCTCTCCTCCTCCTGTCCCCTCCCTCCCCTCCCTCCCCTCCCCTCCTCCCCTCCCCTCCCCTCTTCCCCTCCCCTCCTCCCCTCCCTCCCCTCCCCTCCCCTCCCCTCCCCTCTCCCCTGCCTGGCGCTGGCCTCCCCCCGGCTGGGCTTGGGGGGCCCAGCTGCAGGCGCCGGGGAACAGGCCGCTCGGCTCGGCTCGGCTCGGCTGTCAGCAGAAACCTGAGGAGCCGCGCAGGGGCCGGAGGAGCCGGGCGGACACGGAGATGGACACACAGCAGAGACCCGCATCAGATCTGGACGCACAGCGACAGGAGGGGACACGGGGGTCACGACGGCACGATGGGACGGCAACAGGGCAGTGAGTGGGGTGAGGGGCCGCGCCCCCGGGAGCAGCCACGGCCCGCGGGGGCCGGGCGGGGCTTCTGAGACACGGGCCGCCCGCCGCCCAGCACCGGGAGTGGGGTTCAGAGCCAGGCCGGGGTGCCTAAGCCTGAGCGGGGGCCACGTCCGCCTCGGGAGTCCTCGAAGGTCCGTGAGGACGGGGGCGTCACCCCCGTAACGCCACCGAGCCGGCACCTCCCCGGCGACCAGGGGAGCTGGTCCCCTCCTCCGGCGGCGCGCACGTTCTCACCAGACCCCCGAGCCCCTCCGCCAGCCCTCTTCCCACGAGGGTGGAGACCCACCGGGGGGCACCGGGCTGGGCCGCGCCCCTCCCTCTGCCCGGCCCCGGCCCTGCCCCCCAGGGGGTCAGCGCCCCGACGCGGGGTCTCCCTCAGGGCCGGGGGGGGCCTCAAGCTGCCCCCCACAGGTGCGCTCCGCCTGGGCTGACCTGGGAGCCAGGCCTCCGCCCCACAGGCCACTGCCCCGGCCGACCCGGGAGCCGGGCCTCCGCCCCACGGGCCACCGTGCGGGCCGACCCGGGAGCTGGGCCTCCGCCCCGCGGGCCACCGCGCGGGCCGACCCGGGAGCCGGGCCTCCACCCCGCGGGCCACCACGCGGGCCACCACGCGGGCCGACCCGGGAGCCGGGCCTCCGCCCTGCGGGCCACCGCGCCGGCCGACCTGGGAGCCGGGCCGGCTTCTCCCCCCGTTTCCCCCAGGGTTCCTGAGCCACTCTGTTCTCCAGAGACGCTTCCCGGGAACGCCTGGCGAGTAAGCCATCGCCATCCGCTCGGCGTGCCCCACACGGCCGCACGGTGCTAAGCCCAAAAGGCCCCGGATCCCCGATAATCCTCACCAACAGCCGGAGGAGGTGGGAACCCTGGCGGCCTCGTGCAGGAAAGAGGAAGGGCGGGCTCGGGGAGGCAGAATGACCGGCGCAGGTGCACCTGCCCGGTGGCCTTACCCCCGCCGGTGGCGGCACTGGGAAACCAACTTCCGTGCTGGGACGGGGGTCAGAAGCCCAGGCCTACTAAGCTAGACCTCCCTCCCTCCCTCCCTGATCCCGCTGGTACCGGGGTTGGAACCCAGAGCCTCACGCCCGGCCGGGTGCCCCCTCCGCAGAGCCACACCTCCAGCCCAGGGTCTCGCTGGTCATTTTGGAAGGAGAGCTCCACAGACGCGTCTGCCTGGGCTTTCTTTCAACCTCGATCCTCCGGATCTCATGCTGGTGAGGAGCTCAGATTCCCCCGGGGGAGCCAGCGACACCCCGTAGGGCCTCCCCCGACCCCCCGCCACCCCATCTGGGGCCAGAGCGCCACCCCGGAACGGAGCATCAGGGCCCCAAAGAATCCAGCTGGAGCCCATTGTTCTTCTAATAGCCAGATGGGTGGCAGGGCTCCGTTCGACAAGCTGTGAGCGGGGGCTCTCGTCACGGTACAAACACCGTAGGGCATCCTTACACCAACTTCGTTTGTGCAGCCTGCCACACACCTAGGGTATGAGGTAGAGCCTGCCGCTCCAAGGCTACAAACGCAAGTGTGTACGCTACTGGGCCAAGTACCATAGGCAATATAGCACATGGCCACATGGCTAGAAATGGTGTTCCTAAACGTATCTCAAGATAGATACAGTAGCAAAGAAACGGTAGGGACTACAGCGGTTGTAAATGCCTGTAATCCCAGCCCTCGGGAAGCGGACACAGGAGGATTAGGTGTTCAAGGCCCGCCTATGCTATAGAGAAAGACCATGTCTTTACAAAAGAAAACAAAGCATAGAAAAGCGGTAGGGGGTTCGCAGCAGGGTGCGGTGGCCTGTGGCAGTAACCTCAGCCACTCAGGAGGCTTCCATAGAGAAGACCACAGTTTATGGCTACCCCAGGCACAAAGTACTTACGAGAAAAACCCGGGCATGGACCCCTGAGTCCGTCATCCCCAGTGTGGGGGGTGAGAAAATAGGAGGATCGAGGTCCAGCAGACACAGGCAAAAAGCAAGACCTTGCCTCAAAAGCAACCAGAGCAGAGGGAGCCGGAGGCACGACTTGAGTAGAGGAGCACCTGCCCAGCAGTCACGAGGCCATGAATTCAAACCCCGGTGATCACAAGGAAAATCTTCAACGTTAGGACACATCCGGCTGCCTCGTAACCTAAGGGGGTCGCCATCGTAGCGGGACCCAAACAGGGCGCACCGGGCAGGAGGGGAGAACCACAGCGGGGCTGGCGGGGCTGGCGCTGGCTTTTAAAGCCTGGGTCTTAGAAATGGAGACGAGTCCCCACCTGGCCCCGAGGGAGAGCGGGACAGCAGAACACGGAGCGCAGGGGACCCAAGACCGGAGCCCCGCCAGTGCCCCCGCGGGCGAAGCCAGGCAGCCAGCAGCACCCCGGGGGCGAGGGCCCGTGAGGTGCCTGCCCCTCACTCCGCGCGCCCGGCCCAGCCCCGGGCCTGGCCAGGCACGCTCGCAGCCCAGCACCGAGCCGGGTCTCCCGAGGTGAGAACCTGCCGGGCGGGGGGGCCTGCAGAGAGTGGGGGCCGGGGCCCCAGAGGGCAGGGGGAGAAGAGCTGGAAGGAGGGGCCCGCGGGGCGTGGAGGAGAGCGGCTCAGGCGTCGGGGGCCGGCTCGGGGGACAGGCCCCGGGAGGGGCGCCGGGGTCCTCGGCACCGAGCCAGTGGGTGTTGGTGGGAAAAGAAGACCTGTGGATCCCAACGCCGCAGGGAATGGCTGCCCCCCTCCCGGGCCCGCGGTGCCGGGCGAGTGCACGCGGCGGGGCCTCCGCGGCCGCCCGCGCGTGCCTGGGCAGCGGCTCTCCGCGACCGTGCCCGGCCCTCCTTGCGCTCCGGCCCCGACGTGCACCCCTCTCTCCCTCCCACCCCCCGACACACGAGGCCTCTTTCCGATCGGCCCCATCCCTTGTGCTCGCTCCAACCCGAGCCACCCGCACTGCCCCCCTCCCTCCGGCTGGCCACCCCCTCCCCCCAGTCGCTCTCACCAAGCCAAACCGGAGCCTTTCCAGAACACCACGAGAAAGGCCTGACCTGGAGAGCCAGTCCCTGTGGCTGAGCAGAGACCCTGCCGGCATAGGCCTGCCGGGCCCTCGGGGGCTTACCTTCACACCATCATTCTTCTTGTTCCCTCCACTCTTCCCTCCTGTGGAGGAGAGAAAGTAGAGGGTTAGCAACACCAGGCAGGGCACCAGGGCCCACAAGGCCAGAAAGAGCAGCATCCACAAGTAGCCGGCGCGGAGCTTGAGGGTGGAGGACGGAGGAACAGAGCCGGCTCAGCCCCCGGGCGGGGTGGGGAAACTTCCTCCTCCTGCCGCCGCTCCCGCTCGTCCTTTCCAGCAGACGGGGCCGCCCGTGGCCCACGGGGGGCCCTGGGGTCCCCAGGTCCCTGCGATCTCAAAGACAACTCTGTGGCTTCAAGGGGGGAGGCCGTGTCCTGAGATGGCAGGGCCGCTGCCTCCGCCTGGGGACTCCCTCTGGGTTGGAGTCACCGCGGGGCGGGCGGGCGGTGGCCAGCCGGAGGCCTGCTGCCCGGCTGGGGGCTGGACGCTCCCCCCCAGCTGCCCGCCTGCCCCGGCCTTCTCTAATTTTAGCCCCATGCTGCCTCAGGGGTCATGTGTCAGCCCTGCCTACCCACTCTAGACAGCTGCAGGCTGCATTTTGCTGGTGACAAGAAGCAGATGCCCGTCCCTGGGGCCACCCCGGTCCAGTGTCCAGCCCTGCCTCCTCCCAGAGGCCATCGCGGACGCGTGGGCCTCACAGGGGGCTGCGTCTGCTCCTGGTGGCCAGCAGGAGAAGAGCAACAACAGCGCTCTCTCGCTCTCTCTCTCTCTCCCTCTCTCTCTCCCCCTCTCTCTCTCTGTCGTATCCCTTTCCTCACTTCCTGGCTGCACAGCCCTGGCAGCCAGGAAGTGACAGGAATGTCCAGCCTTGTCCTGTCGGCGCCTAGCTTCTTCAGACCTGAAGCAAAGCCCCAAGCGAGGCAGGACTCCAGGAAGCGCTCGGCACAGCACGGAGCCTGCGTATACAGTTGGCACTGGGGCGTCGGGTCAGGGGTCGTCGCCCCAGGGCCTCTGGGATGGTGTCATGGCCGGTCCTGCCTTCAAGCCCCCCGCGGGACACACCGAGCTACGGAAGGCTGCTCTCGAACAGCTGTTCCCGGCGGGCCTCGGGCGGAGCCAGGCGGGACGCTTCCCCCGTGGACCTGGAGCAGCGTTTGTCCAGTGTGCCCAGATTCTGCTTTCTAAGAGATCACAGGAAAGCTAGGTTTCCTATGAAACCTCTTACAGTGGCAGACCTGAGACTCACTCCACCCAGGTGCCAGCAGCTCAGGCCTGCGATTCGGACGTCGCAGGAGGCTGGGACCTGAGGATCACAGTTCAAAGCCAGTCCCCGCAGGAAAGTCCGTATGATTCTGGTCTTCAATTCACCACCAAAAAGTCAGAAGTGGAGCTGTGGCTCAAGTGGTAGCGTACTCGTCTTCAACACAAAAGCTCAGGGATAGTGCCGGGGCCCTGAGTTCAAGCCCCAGGACCAGCATTTTCTTAATCCAATTTCTTGTCCTTTTTTGTTGTTGCTGTTTTGTTTTCATGCTGGGGTCCATACACGGCGTCAAAATATATAGCCATGGGCTGGGAATATGGCCTAGTGGCAAGAGTGCTTGACTTGTACACATGAAGCTCTGGGTTCGATTCCCCAGCACCACATATATGGAAAACGGCCAGAAGGGGCGCTGTGGCTCAGGTGGCAGAGTGCTAGCCTTGAGCGGGAAGAAGCCAGGGGCAGTGCTCAGGCCCTGAGTCCAAGGCCCAGGACTGGCAAAAAATTAAAAAAATATATATATATCCATAACTATTTAAGAGCTGTCAACTGCCACGGCTGTATGAAGCCCATTTAGAGATGGGTACAACCCGAAGGGCTTGCGCTGTCCCTGGACTGGCACGCTTCATAGTGCTGCCATCGATTTGGTTGCTGTTTTCTTTCTTTTTTTTGCCAGTCTTGAGGCTTGAACTCGGGGCCTGAGCCCGGTCCCTGGCTTCTTTTTGCTCACGGCTAGCACTCTGCCACTTTCAACACAACACAGCACCCCCCCTTCTGTGGTGCTGAGGAATCGAACCCAGGGCTTCATGCATACGAGGCCAGCTCTCTACCGCTAGGCCACGTTCCCAGCCCCTGTTGCGGTTCTCTTTGAAGACTCTGTCTGGGGTGGGAGGCCCAACTCTCCACAGACGGCAGGACCTTGTCCAGGGAGAGTCTCACGCCGAGCCGGGCTCCTTCCCTCCCGCTGGTCACGGGAGCGAGATGGCCCCTCGCGGGGAAGCCGGGCCCGTGCCCCGCTCGGAGCTGAGCTCTGGCCGTGTCCGACGCAGGCACGCATCCGTCCGGGGGCGCCTTGGGCGAGCGGGGCCATCTCTGCGGTCTGCATCTGTTCTGCTGCCCTGTCACTGCCCCGGGCTCCCCTGGAGACACGCCTCGGGGGGTGCCAGCCTGGTACCGGCCCGTGTGCCACAAGGAACCACTCGCTAATCTCTTCCTCTTCTCTCTTGGGAGCCGCGTGGCCAGGTGACCGGGCACGCCCCGCCTTGCAGCCGGGCTCCGTCCCTCTAGTCCTCTGTCTCGGAGGTCACGGGAGGAGCCCGAGGGCCGCCGGGCACGGGGCCCCAGGGGTGCCCCCTCAGCCCGGTTCCAGGTCCCTAGACGTTCTGGAAACCTCCCCCTCCAGCCGGCCCGGCCCGAGGAGCCCAGACTCTCCAGGCCGCTGACCTCGGCCCGCTCCTCCCTTGCTCTCTGGGCGCAGGTGTGCGCAGGGGTGGGGGGCCCCGGCCGGGGGTCTCCCCGCTACCCGGCGGGACGGTGACCCGCGTGGACCAGCGCAGGGCAGGGTGGGCTCCGCCCCGCTACCTACCGGAGAAGTTCCTGGTGGCGAGCATGGTGGTGAGGATGGCGCCCTGCAACACAGAAGAGGAGGGAGGGCCGGGAGGCGGCGGCGTGAGGAGCACGCGGGGGAGGACGGGCAGGAGGGGCACGGGGACCAGGCCTCTGCCCCTCCCCGGCAGCCTGGACTCGCCCCCCCCCCCCCGCAGGAGCCGGCGGGGCCCCAGAGCTCCGGGACGGGGGCCCTGACATCGATGGGCCCCACCGTGCGGCTGAAGCGGCTGCCGAGGCCCCAGGCCCTGGACGCATCTCCGGTCCCGCGGGCCACGAGTCCCACCGCGGGGCCGAGAGCCCCCCACTCCGAGACCAGCGCGCCCCCCGCGGCCCCGGGCCCAGACCCAGAGCGTTCGCCGGGGGGGGGGGGGGCCCTCTCTCGGCCAGGCTCTGGGGGGCACAGGCCTCCGGGCCCCCACACGCCGTGATCTGGACCTGGATCGCGTCCGCCGCCGCCTGGATCCGGTCGTCTGTGATACTCAGAGTCCCTGAGCCCTAGCTCTGTGCCCGCCATCGCCTCCCCGGCCCGAGTCCCTGCGGGAAGCCCCGCGCTCCAAGTCTGGGTGAGGGGGGGTCCCCGAGAGCCAGGACTCCCACGCGTCCCCCGTATCCCTGCTGGGTGCGGGACGGCCTGCCTGTGACAGGCGGGGCGCCCCTGGGCTCCCCGGTGACCGACGGGAAGTGGCCCGGTCCCCGTGGCTTCGCCTCCCAGCCTGGGGGTGACGGGTGTGGGCGGGATCTCACCCGCGGCTCCCGCCTCCGGGCCCCGCAGGACGGCTCAGGATGGGCGCGTGTACCCCGGGGCGGGGAGTCGGGGGTGGAAGGGCAGGGCTCCCTTACCTTCAGCTTCCTCCTGGCGTTGAACTTCTTCAGGCAGTCCACGGTCTCCTGTCTGTGCATGCAGGAGGCCACGGTGGAGCGGTGCTGCGGGGGAGACGCGAGGCTGAGGGGGGCCGCCCGGCGGGGGGGGGGGCCGGTGGAGGTGCAGCCGGCGTCATGGGGAAGGTGAGGGGGCTCGCGGTCCTGGGGTGACCCCGTCCGCGCCACCCCTAGTTCTGATCCCAGCCCCGGGCCTGGCTCGTGTGGGTATCGCCACCGAGCACCGGGGGGGGGGGGGGGTGGCGGGGTGTGGGGCGGGGGCCGGGGGGCGGTGCGGGCGGGCGGGCCCTCGGGGCGGGGCGCTCACCGATATCCAGGGGTGCTTGAGGGCCTCGGCGGCCGTGATGCGCTTGGAGGGGTTGATGGTCAGCATCTTGTTGATGAGGTCCTTGGCCTCGGGCGTCACCGTGTCCCACTCGGGGGAGGGGAACTGGAAGGGGCAGAGGGGCCAGGTTTGCCCAGCCTGCGCCGGGCCACCCCTGCGATCCCCCGGCCCCTGACTGGCAGGGGAGCAGGCAGGGGTCCTCTGCCCGGCCACGCCGGCGACCACCACCGGGGCCCGGGGCTCCCGAGAACATGGCCGACGCCGTCACCGCCCCGTCCGCCGCCCCGTCTGACGGCGGGGTGTCATCACAGGTCGGGCTCCGGGTGAAACGTAAGGAGCCCGGTAGAGCGTTCGGAAGAGCGGCACGGAATTGCTATTTGTATATGGGGGAGGGGGGGGACCCCCGGCCAGTCCTCTTTCCTTGCCCCGCACCAGGGCTGCCTCTGCCGTCTACGGCCCCGCGGGGGAAATCCCAGCACGGTGAGCCCCGAGCCCCTCGGCTCCCCGCCCCAGAGCGCGAGGGAGGCGGAGGGGGCGGAGGGCGGGGAGGGGGGCGGAGGGCGGGGAGGGGGGCACTCACATCATAGGCCCCGGCTTTGATCTGCTGGTACAGGCGGTGCTGGTCCTCGTCCCAGAAAGGGGGATAGCCAACCAGCAGGATGTACAGGATCACCCCTGCAGGGGGGGGGGAGGCCACGCTCAGCCCGGGGCCGGGGGGCGCAGGGGCCCCAGCCCGGCCGCCGCCCCCCACGCACTCACCGCAGGCCCACAGGTCCACGGGCTTCCCGTACGGGTCCTTCCTCAGCACTTCCGGGGAGAGGTACCCCGGAGTCCCCGCGAACCCTGCTCCCCAGACACACACACAGGCAGACACACACACAGAGGGTGGCACGTGAGTAACCTGCAGCCAGAGCCTGCCGGGAGAGGGGCGAGGGGCGCCCTGGAGCGGAACACGGCCCCCCGAAGTCCCCGCCGCCCCCGACCCGCCCCGCCGTCGGCCCCACGGGAGGGAGGACGGGATCACCGGGCTCCGCACACCCGCCCTCCCAGCCGCCGCTGCCGGGCCGCCGGCCGGTGCCCCCCCCCGGCCCCCCCACCCCCCCGCCCCCCCCCCCCCCCCCGGGAGGCGCAGCTCCTGGCCGCCTCCGGGCTGAGCGCGGAGCCCTGCGCCCGCCTCGCTGCTGGGTGGGGGCTGCCCGGGGACGGCCGCGGGCGTGGTCTCCATGCTGATGGTGCCCCGACGTCCTCCCCCACCCGGGGGGGTCGGGCTCTTTACCTTCCAGGCCTCAGTTTCCTCCCCTGTCATCTAATCCCCCGGGATGGAGAGGGTTTGTGGGGATGAAGGACACACAAAGCACACGCGCGAGCGGCGGAGGCGGCGGAGGCCTGGCGCCCGGTGAGCGTGCACGGGGGGGGGGGGGGCTGGCTGCGCCCTCTCCACGCCCGTCCTCAGCCCCCCGCGCCCTCTCCACGCCCGTCCTCAGCCCCCGCGCCCTCTCCACGCCCGTCCTCAGCCCTCAGCCCCCCCGCCCTCTCCACGCCCGTCCTCAGCCCCCGCGCCCTCTCCACGCCCGTCCTCAGCCCTCAGCCCCCCCGCCCTCTCCACGCCCGTCCTCAGCCCCCGCGCCCTCTCCACGCCCGTCCTCAGCCCTCAGCCCCCCCGCCCTCTCCACGCCCGTCCTCAGCCCTCAGCCCCCGCGCCCTCTCCACGCCCGTCCTCAGCCCCCGCGCCCTCTCCACACCCGTCCTCAGCCCTCAGCCCCCCCGCCCTCTCCACGCCCGTCCTCAGCCCTCAGCCCCCGCGCCCTCTCCACGCCCATCCTCAGCCCTCAGCCCTGACACCCTCTCCACGCCCGTCCTCAGCCCCCGCGCCCTGGCGCCCTCTCCACGCCCGTCCTCAGCCCTCAGCCCCCGCGCCCTGGCGCCCTCTCCACGCCCGTCCTCAGCCCTCAGCCCCCGGGCCCTCTCCACGCCCGTCCTCAGCCCCCGCGCCCTCTCCACGCCCGTCCTCAGCCCTCAGCCCCCGCGCCCTCTCCACGCCCGTCCTCAGCCCTCAGCCCCCGGGCCCTCTCCACGCCCGTCCTCAGCCCCCGCGCCCTCTCCACGCCCGTCCTCAGCCCTCAGCCCCCCGCGCCCTGGCGCCCTCTCCACGCCCGTCCTCAGCCCTCAGCCCCCGCGCCCTCTCCACGCCCGTCCTCAGCCCTCAGCCCCCGCGCCCTGGCGCCCTCTCCACGCCCGTCCTCAGCCCTCAGCCCCCGCAACCTCTCCACGCCCCTCCTGAGTCCTCAGCCCCCGCGCCCTCTCCACGCCCGTCCTCAGCCCTCAGCCCCCGCGCCCTCTCCACGCCCCTCCTGAGTCCTCAGCCATGGCGCCCTCTCCACGCCCATCCTCAGCCCTCAGCCCCCGCGCCCTCTCCACGCCCGTCCTCAGCCCTCAGCCCCCGCGCCCTCTCCACGCCCGTCCTCAGCCCTCAGCCCCCGCGCCCTCTCCACGCCCGTCCTCAGCCCTCAGCCCTGACGCCCTCTCCACGCCCGTCCTCAGCCCTCAGCCCCCGCGCCCTCTCCACGCCCGTCCTCAGCCCTCAGCCCTGACGCCCTCTCCACGCCCGTCCTCAGCCCCCGCGCCCTCTCCACGCCCGTCCTCAGCCTCAGCCCCCACGCCCTCTCCACGCCCGTCCTCAGCCCTCAGCCCCCGCGCCCTCTCCACGCCCGTCCTCAGCCCCCGCGCCCTCTCCACGCCCGTCCTCAGCCCTCAGCCCCCGCGCCCTCTCCACGCCCGTCCTCAGCCCTCAGCCCCCGAGCCCTCTCCACGCCCGTCCTCAGCCCTCAGCCCCCGCGCCCTCTCCACGCCCGTCCTCAGCCCTCAGCCCCCGAGCCCTCTCCACGCCCGTCCTCAGCCCCTCAGCCCCCCGGGCCCTCTCCACGCCCGTCCTCAGCCCTCAGCCCCCGCGCCCTCTCCACGCCCGTCCTCAGCCCTCAGCCCCCGCCCCCTCTCCACGCCCGTCCTCAGCCCTCAGCCCTGACGCCCTCTCCACGCCCGTCCTCAGCCCCCGCGCCCTCTCCACGCCCGTCCTCAGCCCTCAGCGCCCTGACGCCCTCTCCACGCCCGTCCTCAGCCCTCAGCCGCGCCCTGGGGATCCCGGGGTTGCTGCTCCCCCGCCGAGGCGAGAGGACGCCCCGAGTCACCACGTCCCGCGTGGCCGCGTTGGGCTGTGAGCCCGGAGCTCAGTTCCCATCACGAGCCGACACTGCCGAGAAAGCACCGCCCGCCGGCACACAGCCCGGTTCAAACCCCACGACCCCCACCACGGGGGAACGGGTGAGAGAGGCCCCACAGAGCCCCCGCGCGCTCCGCTCTACCGGAACCCCGGGCGCGGTCCCGGAGCGCGGGCCCGGCCGGTCCTCCTCCACGCTCCCCTGCTATTCAGCCTGCCCTGCGCCCTGGCGAGCCGGGACCTGGACCTCGGCGAGGGGACGGCCTCCGCGGACGCCTCCGCCGCCCCGCAGCCCCCCCGGCACTCACCGAACCAAGCCTGCTGCTCCCCCCTCCACCTCTATGGCCAGGCCGAAGTCCGCCAGCTTCACGGCCGCCCCCTTGAGCTTGGAGGCCAGCAGCAGATTCTCCGGCTTCACCGGGAGAAGGGAGGATCGGGGAGGAGGGAGAGCGGGGAGGAGGGAGAGGCCACGGTCAGGAGGCTCTGCTTCTCAGCCCGGGGCTAGGAAGAGGGGCTGGACAAGCCGGCGCCTCCGCCTCCTGCACACCCCCACCCCCCACCCCCCACCCCCCCCACCACAGAACCCTGCACTTCCGCCCCAGGACGGGGATTCCCCGACGGCAAGACTTCTTTGCTTGTAACCGTCCTCCACCAGCCAGCCCAGGACCGGGCCCGGGGGCGGAGGGGAGGCAGGGGAGTGACGGCCACTGTGACAGGAAAGAAGCAGCGCACACAGTGCTGGCCTCGGCCTGTGTGACGCCTGGCCGCCTCAGGAGCCCTTGCTCCAACCACAGGGCCTTTGCACTTCCTATTTCCCTGTCCAAATTTCCTTTCATCTAGTTCCCACCCTTCTGAGGGGATCCCGCAGAGACGTGCACTCTACCCAGAGAAGGGGCTCTCGGCCACATCCGTCTTAGCTAAGTATTTGTCACACGGGTAAAGATAAGGAAACTGAGGCTCAGGTGAGTGACTTGACCACGGTCACTCGGCTGCTGGGTGGCCATGAAAATCAAGGCAAAGACAAACTCCTTTATCCCTCCTGGCTGAGACCGTGGGGGCCCAGGGACCACGGCTGATGGGGGGGTGCCCTGAGCCCGGCTCCCCGGCCCCGCAAGCGGCGGCTGCCTTCCACCGGCTCGGTCCCTTGGATCCCCGCTTCCCACCGGTCTCCCCTGGAACTCAGAACAAGGGGGACGCGGAGAGTCTCCTCCACAGTCCTGTCCTGGCACTGTCACACTTAACGCTGACCCACAGGCCAAGTCACGGCCCCCCACCTTCCCACTCCCCAAAGCTAGCCCAGGCCCAAACAAGCCCAGCTTGGCCGCCGGCTTCCCGGAGGCCTCCTCCGCCCTCTGGAGACCCCGGCCCCACGCACGCAGCCCGGGGCTCCGCAGCTTCCTGCCCTGATTTGCTGACTGTGGCACTAATTAGTGTACCCAGAATGGCCTAAATCCAGGCCCTCCTCCCACTCCTCCTTCCACTCCTCCTCCTCCTCCTCCTCTTCTCACTCTGTGTGTGTGCGCACCTCGTGTATGTGTGTGTATAAGGACTGTGGTACAACTGGAACAGTCTCTGTGGACCCTTATCCCCCCCCCCCGGAGGAAGTGACTGGAGGGGGCCCCGAGGTCACAGGACTCTGTCCACCCGAGAGCCCGGAACCGGAGCCACAGCGGAAGCCGGGCGCTGGGGCTCACGCCCGGAACCTTGCTGGTCAGGAGGCTGAGGTCTGAGGATGGCGGACCAAAGCCAGTCCACGCAGGAAAATCCATGAGACTCTTGTGTCTAATGAATCACCCCAAAAAAGCCACACGTGGAGCTGTGGCTCGAAGTGGCAGAGCCCTGGTCTTGAGAGAAAGAGCTCAGGGATGGCGCCCAGGCCACGCGTTCAAGCCCTGGGACCGGGTCGACCACAGAGACCGGCAGCAGCTCCGTGACCCGGGTGCTGGGCGCTCACTGAGGTCCCGATTCCTCTGGCAACCCGCCACAGGGAAGCCGGGAGGTCGAGAAACTCGGGAAGGGGGGCTGGCTGGGGCCTCGTGGCCGGCCCATGGCCTGCCTGGACTCAGATCCAGCCGCCCTCCCTCCCCACCCTGGGTGCTGTGGGCGCCGGGAGGGCGCGGGGGGCGGGGCGGGGCGGGCCGCTCACCTTCAGGTCCCGGTGCACCACCCCCATCTGGTGGCAATGGAGCACGGCCTCCAGGATCTGCTGGATACAGTGACTGGGGAGAGAGGACTGGCGCAGTGAGGGGCGCGGCGGGCAGAGACGCCCCGCGCCCACGGCCCGCCGCCGGCCCCCCGGCTCTCACCTGGCATCCGCCTCGCTGTAGTACTCCCGAGCCACGATGTCTTCAAACAGCTCCCCGCCCGTGACCCTGCGGGGGAGACCCCAGTCACCTTCCCACGCGGCTCCAGGAGACACTCCCTGTCTGCCTCCAGCACACCCTTCCTCCCATCAACCACCACGCCACGGGGCCTCCACCAACCACCACGCCACGGGGCCTCACCAACCACCACGCCACGGGGCCTCACCAACCACCACGCCACGGGGCCTCCACCAACCACCACGCCACGGGGCCTCACCAACCACCACACCACGGGGCCTCACCAACCACCACGCCACGGGGCCGCCACCAACCACCACACCACGGGGCCTCCACCAACCACCACGCCACGGGGCCTCCACCAACCACCACGCCACGGGGCCTCCACCAACCACCACGCCACGGGGCCTCCACCAACCACCACGCCACGGGGCCTCACCAACCACCACGCCACAGAGCCTCCACCAACCACCACGCCACGGGGCCGCCACCAACCACCACGCCACGGGGCCTCCACCAACCACCACGCCACGGGGCCTCCACCAACCACCACGCCACGGGGCCTCCACCAACCACCACGCCACGGGGCCTCCACCAACCACCACGCCACGGGGCCTCCACCAACCACCACGCCACGGGGCCTCACCAACCACCACGCCACAGGCCCTCACCAACCACCACGCCACGGGGCCTCCACCAACCACCACGCCACGGGGCCTCCACCAACCACCACGCCACAGAGCCTCCACCAATGACCACACCACAGGGCCTCACCAACCACCACGCCACGGAGCCTCCACCAATGACCACACCACAGGGCCTCACCAACCACCACGCCACGGAGCCTCCACCAACCACCACGCCACGGGCCCTCCACCAATGACCACACCACAGGCCTCCACCAAACACCACACCACAGGGCCTGCACCAACAACCACGCTACAGGGCCTCCACCAATGACCACGCCATGGGGCCTCCACCAACCACCACACCATGGCCCTCCACCAATGACCACACCATGGCCCTCCACCAATGACCACACCACAGCCCCTCCACTAACCACCACACCACAAGGGCCTGGCTGGCTTAGAACACAGGACTGGGTTTACTGAGCTCCTGGAGGCCCAAGGACCTAGTTTTTCACTTTTCTATTTGCTCTACAGCTTAGCTTAATATCTCTCTCTGTCTGTCTGTCTCTCTCCCTCTCTCTCTCTCTCACACACATACAGACCTCACTATGTAGCCCAGACTGTACTTAAATGCTTGATCCTCCTGTCTCAGCCTTCCAAATGCTGAGATTATACACATGCACCACGACAGCCATTTATAGTCTTCCTTCCTTCTTTCCTTCCTGTCTTCCTCTTTCCTCTCTCTCTTCTCCCCCCCACCCCGCTCTTCCACGCTGAGGTTTGAACTCAGGCCCTTGAGCTGTCTAGGCTGGCTCTCTGCCCTCGGCTCATGTCTCCTGCCCCGCTTTGCGGGGTGATTTTGGAGAGGACGTCCTGAGGACTTGCAGAGCAGCTCTGGGTCTCAGGAAATGGAGAAGGAAGTGGGAGGTTTCCTGCGCTGCCCCGGGCCCCGCGGGCGTGGCTCACCCGCCCTCCCGCCCTCCCTCCCTCCCTCCCTCCCTCCCCCGTGGCGACCGCACAGCCAAGCTGCTCTACAGCCAGCAGCGTCTCTGATCTCCTCCACCCCCCGCCCAGGCCCCCGGCCTATCAGGTCCCCCCCCCCCCGCGTTAACCAATCCCCTTCCAAAAGGCAGCCGTAGATGGCCACGACGCGTGGCCGGCGGCATCGCTGGCCACAGATAGCACCGAACCCCAAATGAAACCGCCACGCGAGCGAGCGGCGCTTGGTGTTCTGATCCGCCACCGCCGCCGGCACGCCCGGTGCGAGACAGCCACGCTGGAGGGGCTGGGTAGAAGAAGGGGTGCGGCCCGCCCCGAGGACGCCCCTCAGGCCCGGCAAGGCCACCCCTGCCCAGGCACCCCGCGCCCCGGCAGAGACTCACAGGTCGAAGATCAGGTAATGGTGGCCCTCCTCCGAGATGCTGTCGTGGAGCCGCACTGTGGGGGGCAAGGCAGCCGGTTACGCCCTTCACGCCCGGACGGGCTGGTCGCCACCCCCCCCCCCCGCCCTCCCGCCCTCGCAGGGCCGCCGAGCACCCACGCGGCACAGCACCCTGTGCAGGGGACCCCGGGACAGATGCAGATTGCACCCCGAGCCCTCGGGCACCGCAGAATGAGGCCCAGACTAAAGCGCAAAGACCTCTGTCGTGTGGGAGTCCGGCCCGCTCCCCTCTCCCGTCCCCAGCGCCCCTGTCCTGTTAGAGTCCGGCCCTCTCCCTCTCCCGTCCCCCGCATCCCTGTCCTGTGTTAGAGTCCGGCCCTCTCCCCCTCCCGTCCCCAGCGCCCCTGTCGTGTTAGAGTCTGGCTCTCTCCCTCTCCCGTCCCCCGCGCCCCTGTCCTGTTAGAGTCCGGCTCTCTCCCTCTCCCGTCCCCCGCGCCCCTGTCCTGTTAGAGTCCGGCCCTCTCCCTCTCCCGTCCCCCGCATCCCTGTCCTGTGTTAGAGTCCGGCCCTCTCCCCCTCCCGTCCCCAGCGCCCTGTGTGGGAGTCCGGCCCTCTCCCTCTCCCGTCCCCAGCGCCCCTGTGTTGGAGTCCGGCCCTCTCCCCTCTCCCGTCCCCCGCGCCCCTGTCGGGCGGGCTGGAGTCTTGGAAACGGCCCGTGGCTCTAAGTCTGCCGTGCACTGGCCGGCGGTGTGCGGGTGAACACGTCGCTAGGCCTCCCTGAGCCTCTTCCCGTGCCGGCACTCAAGAACGACACGCTGAAGATTACAGGTGCTGTGGTACGAGGGTGGCTGTGGGTGCCCGTCCAGTGCCGGCCTTCGCTGACACCCCTGCTCTGCTCCTGCTCGGAACGGCATCTGAGTTCTGGGGGCTGGGGTACACTGTCCCCTCTGAACGCCTCACTTACCAGCTACAGAAACCCCCAGGAACCCAGAGCTCCCCAAAGCAGCGGAGCTCTTTCTTTCTTTCTTTCTTTCTTTCTTTCTTTCTTTCTTTCTTTCTTTCTTTCTTTCGGCCAGTTCTGGGCCTTGGACTCAGGGCCTGAGCACTGTCCCTGGCTTCTTTTTGCTCAAGGCTAGCACTCTGCCACCTGAGCCACAGCGCCACCTCTGGCCGTTTTCTGTATATGTGGTGCTGGGGAATCGAACCCAGGGCCTCATGGATACGAGGCAAGCTCTCTTGCCACTGGGCCCCATCCCCAGCCCCAGCGGCGGAGCTGTTTAACAGACGGGCGGGACCCTGGGCTCCGGCCTGCCCGCACGGGGCCAGCTGGAAGCAGAGGCGCGCCCTTGCCTCAGCCACATCCTGACCGCGTGCAGGAGCAGGCGGGCTGGGGCGGCCTCGCCCCCCCTCCTGAGAGAAGCCAGGCGGCCCCGCATCCCCGCAGCTTACACGGCCCCGCTCGGAGCCGTCTCCGAGGGATGCGCCCAGGGGAGAGCGAGGCACAGCGGCTTCGCTCCTTCCGAAAGGGACGCGTTTTGTGAAGCGTCTGCGTGGCACCGGCCCGGGAGAAGCGAGAGGCAGACATCGGGGGGCCTCGGGGGAGAAAGAAGGAGGGGAAGAGTCGCTTTCGCGGTGAGCCCCAGGGCCACTGGATTTCGGTCACGGGCCCACGGCCGACTCAGCACCTAGCTCCTCGCCAGGCGCTGGTGGCTCAGGCCCAAGGATCATGGTTCGAAGCCAGCCTGGGGAGGGAAAGCCTGTGAGACTCTCAGTTCCAATTAAACACCAAAAGACGGCAAGTGGAGTTGCGACTCAAGGCGGCAACGCATTGGCCTTGAGCGAAAGAGCTCGGGGACAGCACCCAGGCCCCGAGTTCAACCAAACCGGCACACCAAAGAATCCCTGAGCCCCTCGATGCCTATAGCTCTCATAATTGCGACAAACCAAAACAACGACAGGGGCCCCCTGGGGACAAGAGCCAGAGGGTGACAGGGACAAGCGGGGAGCGGCTGGCGCCCGCCTGTGACTCCCCCTGCCCCGGAGACTGAGACGTGAGGACCGCGCCGATCGAAGCCGGCCCGAGCGAGCAAAGCCCCCGAGAGTCTCATCTCCAACTCGCTCCCCAGAGGCCAGAAGTGTCGGCCTCGGAGTTTGCCTCAGCTGGTGGAGAGCTGGCCAATGAGCAGAAGTGTTAGGTACTGAGTTCAAGTCCCAGTCTCAAACCCAAACACAGCCGGAAGGGGAGATGTGCTTCAAGCGGTACAACAGGCCTTGAGTGGGAAAAAAACCTAGTGAGGGTGTGCGGCTCTGAGTTCAAGCCCCAGGACCAGCACAAAGAAACACAACCCAACAGAGAACGCTCTAAACCATCAAGCCGTTCTCCCTCTAACTCAGAGTGGAGGCTCAAACCCAGGGTGACCTCGGCAAGCACCCCGCTACTGAGCTATATCCCCAGCCCCTAGAGTTTTCGGGCAAGATCTCAGTTTTTTGTTTCTTGTCCGTAATGGGGCTTGAACCTGGGGCCTAGGCACCGTCCCTGAGCGTCTGTGCTCGAGGCTAGCGCTCTACCACCTTGAGCCACAGCGCCACGTCTGGCCTTTTCTCTGTATGTGGTGCTGAGGAAGCGAACCCAGGGCTCTGCCACGATAGCCCCACCAGGTGTGCCTTTTGAAGAGGAGACCTTGCCCCCGGCACCCCGTCCTCCTCCCTTCTGGGCGGCCATGAGGTGAGCATTTTACTCTACTACTCCGGCTCACCACAGCTTAAACCTAATAGAACTGGCCCCCCGGGGGCCGAAACATCTGGAACGGTGCGCCAAAGAGATCCTTCCTCCCTGAAATTTCCCTCAGCAATAAAAACTGACAGAGGTGCTGGGCACTCGCGCTCACACCTGTAACCCTATCTACTCTGGAAGACGAGCGCTGAGAACCGTACCTGAGACGTTTAGATCCCATTAACCAGCAAAAGGTGGAGCGTGGCGGTGTGACTCAACGGTCAAGTGCCAGCCGTGAGCCCAAAAGCCGAGCACGTGAGGCCGTGAGCTGAAGCCCTACTGCTTACTGGCAAAAACAACAACCACAAACAACAACAAAACCCTGGCAGGTGCTTTAAATGCATAAAGCAAAATCTTACGAGTACATATGGTAGAATCACACCTTAATACCGATAGTTTACTTTTTTAAAAAGCAAACGTACTGTGAAGTGAGCACTTCTGTACCATTCATACTTCACTCTCCCTCCAGGCATCTAGTTTCATTTCTTAGCACCTTTCCAAGGGAAGGGCGGACTTCATTGTTTTACATGCACTTGGGTATTGACTGAACCCTGGCGCCTGGCTTCGGTTACCCCCCCCCCCCCTCCGGCTGCTTCTGCCTTATGCACACGGTACGTGTGGGAAGCGAACGTCCACCCGAGCCGGCGAGAGCAGCAGGAGTCAAGGGCTACAGACAGTAGCTCCCCCCCCCCCGCACCCCGTCCTGTACCAGGCGTAGTGTGTGTGTGTGCGTGTGTGTGTGTGTGTGTGTGTGTGTGTCCACTGGCTTCAGCGGTCACTGGACTTTCAAGGATTTTGTCACAGAATAAGCCAAGCATGGTGGGGCGTGCCTGTAATCCCGGCCCTCAGACGCTGAGCCTTAAATAAAAACAAAGCAAAACAGAAAGTCCTAAGACAAACCAATCCGAATCGGGTGTGGTGGTCCCTGCCCGTAACACCAGTTCTCGGGAAGGTGGGGCGAGCTGGCGAGTTTGAGGCGAGCCTGGGGACAAAGTGTCCCTCTCCCTGCCCCCGGGGGCAGAGGAAACAAGTCTGTAGCCTCGTTTTTATTTATACATCTGAAGCCATGAATGTCAGAAATTCTTGTCGTCTTTTCTTCTTTCTTTTGGTGCCAGTGCCGGGGCAGGTTTATACCGGTCTCCATTTATGCCTATTTCTGTTGTGCATCTAAAACTTGCGAGTGGTGGGGAGCAGCGTGTCAAGGTCACGGCCGGCCAAGGTCACGGCCGGCCAAGGTCACGGCCGGCCTCGGTGTGAGCTGCGACCTGTGCCCTCCAGAGCCCATCGCTTCTCCTCCTAGCAAGGCTGAGCGGGGGAAGGAGAGAGGGGTGCACATGGAGGAGCAGCACTGCCCGGAGATGGCCCACACGCGTGTACACACACGCACGCACACACTCGTGTGTCACAGCTGAGCCTCGGAGCCTCGGGGTTCAGTCAGCGGTCACTCACGTCCCACACCCAGGGGGTGCCGGGGGCCCAGGTGGGGTGCGGGCCAGGGGCAGGGGCTGCGCCCCACTTCCTCGGTCCCCCTCAGCCGAGGAGGGGCCTCTAGGCGTCCGTGGCAGGCAGGAGCGAGCCTGGGGCCCTGGGCCCCCCGCCTGGGCCTCCTCCATCCCCACGGAGAGAGAGCGGCGCCCTGGGGCTCACCGATGTTGGGGTGCTTCAGCAGGCGGCAGATGCGGGCCTCGCGCTCCAGCTTCTGGTGATCTGAAAGGTGAGGCAAAGGCCAGGTGAGGTCCTCTCCTCCCTCCCCCGCCCCCCCCAGCACTCTCCCCCCCCCCCAGCCTCCACAGCCGGAAGAGGGCGTCGTGGAGCTGGCCTGGCACCCGATCCTTCCCGTCTCCGCTTCCCCGGTCGCTGGGCTCTCCCGGGAAGGCCCGGGCCTCGGGCTCCGGCTGCTTCTCTCAGTCTCCTTCCTCCCCTGACTATCTTTATAGTGGCCTGTTAGCACTGCGGCTGGAAACTACCCCGTCTCGTGTTATTTCAAGAAGGCAGGCTGAGAGCAAGGCCTTGCCTGAATACCCTCCCCAGGGCATAGAGCTGCACGCAGCGTGCCCGGGTCCCCCACAAACAAGCGGCAGAGAAGGGCGCCCGTCTAGGTTGGCAGCACTGTTCCACATTGCCTCCCGTGGTAGGAATCAATCAACTGGCGACCAGTCCCTCAACTCCGGAGTCTCACCGTGGTGGAAGGCCACAGGGGAGCAGGACTCCGGACTCCTGCCTTAGCTTTGCCCTTAATGCCCAGAATTCTCTCTCAAGAGGCTCCTACCCAGCGCCGGGGGCTCACGCCTGTCATCCTAGCTCCTCAGGGGGCTGACATTTGAGGAGCGTGGTTCAGAGCCAGCCCAGGCAGAAATGTCCATGAGACGCTGGTCTTCAGCTCACTACGGGAGCTCCAGACGTGCAGCCTCGGCTCAAGGGGTAGAGCGCCAGCCTTGAGTGGAAAAGGCTAAGGGACAGCATCTAGGCCCTGAGTTCAAGTCCCAGTGCTAGTGCACGTGCACACGCACGCACACGCACACGGTCCTCTCCCCACGCTGGTGGCTGGGTAAACTCAGCGCAAGGCGGCCAGGTGGAGAGACAGTCCACGGGAAGATCCCCGCAGCCAGAGGTCCCACCGGGGCCGGCAGAGGACACGCGGCCTAGGGGCCCGCTGGGCTCTGCCCACGGGAGACGGGGCTCCCCCACGCAGCCGGACACGGGGCTCTGGCGAAGGGCGATGAGCCCACGGGGAGGAGCCCTTCTCTGCAGAGCGTGGGCCGGGCACCCTCCTTCCTCCCGGGGGCCCGAAGGAAGCTGCAGTGCAGCCGGGGGCGCTCCCGCCAGGTCTTCAGCCCCGTGTGGTTGCCAGGCTGGTGGCTAGGGAGCCTGGGGGCCACCCCCCTGCTTCCCAGTGGAGCCTAGGGCCCAAGGAGGTCCCAGTCCCCCCTCCCCCAGCCACCTCCGCGTGCCCGCGTCCCAGCGGGCTGCGCGAGGGAAGGGCCGCAGGCCTGTCCGGAGCCGGTCCCCAAGTCTCTTCCCCCCACTGCCCTGTGACAGCTGTGCAGCCTCAGCGCAGCCTCGCCCCCCCCCCCGTCCCCCCCGTGCCCCCCCAGGGCAGCTGGGGGGGGGCTGGGCAGATGCCCCGGTGGGGGCAGCCGCCTGCGAGCCCTGAAACCCCCAAGGCTGGGGAGTGACAAACAAGACTAGGCCAGGCGGCCCCTCCTCTCGCTCACGCCAGCCCTCGGCCGACACCCCGCCCAACAGACGCCCGCCGCTCAGCCAGCCCCCAGCGAAGCCCTCGGCCGACACCCCGCCCAACAGACGCCCGCCGCTCAGCCAGCCCCCAGCGCAGCCCTCGGCCGACACCCCGCCCACAGACGCCCGCCTCTCAGCCAGCCCCCAGCGCGGCTCGCTACGGGGACTCAGGAAAATAATCTCCAACCTGAGCCGCTCCGGAGGCTGAGATCTGAGACGGATCAAAGACAGCCCTGGACAAAAAGTCCCCAGACATCTCCAGTCGCCCAGGAGTGAAGGCGTGACTCAAGGGGGGAAGGACAGGGGGTTTTGGGGGGGGGAAAGCCAAGGGAGAGCACAAGGTCCTGAGGTTAAGCCCCAGTGGTAGGACAAGAAGAGACCCACGACGCAGACCTGGGATGTTCCCGTCTGCAGTGAAGCCTACTCGTTGGCGGTTTTAACGATCTCCCGGGGGTGGAGCTGTGTCCAGGTCACATCTATGGTTCTGGGGCTCTGGTTCCTGAAGCGTTCCGCAAATGAGAACTAGAGACGTATCACTTCCAAACCCAGGGCAGCGCCCACCCCACCCACTTAGAGGTGGGTTTTGGGGGGGATTTTTTGGCCAGTCCTGAGCCTTGAACCCAGGGCCTGAGCACTGTCCCTGGCTTCTTTTTGCTCAAGGCTAGCACTCTACCACTTGAGCCACGGCGCCCCTTCTGGCTGTTTTCTATATATGTGGTGCTGGGGAATCGAACCCAGGGCCTCATGGATACGAGGCGAGCTCTCTTGCCACTAGGCCATATCCCCAGCCCCCACCCCATCCACTTAGAGACCCACGAGTGCCCTGGTAGCAGGGACCAGAGGCACCGGGAGTTCATGGCTGTGCCCAGTACCTGGCCTGGGGGCTGGCCTGGGTGCTGACCGAGAGCACCCCGCGTGGTGGTGAGACCCCCCCCCATCTTCCTGGAGCTTCCAGTCAAGGGGCCACGGAGCCAGGTCAGGGTTTAATAACCAGGAACCGAGTCAACAAACTGGATAAGGCTGAGCGAGAGGACACCCGTGAGGGGAATTAACAGGAGAGAGGGAAACGGGTGGAGACCCCCTCAGACAGAGAGCCGGTGTCAGGGCCGAGCCGAGCCCCGAAGCCGGAAGGCCAGCCTGGGAATGAGCCGGGTCAGGGCCTTCGGCAGAGGCACCGCAGAGTGGGAGCGAGAGGAAGGAGGTGCAGAGGATGCGGAAGGCGTCCGCCGGGACGCACGGCCCAGAGGGCCTCCCGGGCCTGTCCCCCCACGGCCGAGATTCCCCACGGGAGGGATGGGCCCGCACCCACCTCTGGCCGAGAGCTTCTTGGTGTTGATGATCTTGGCAGCATACTCCTGGCCAGCCAGCACCTTCACGCACCTGCGCACGACGGAGAAGGCTCCCCTGGGAAGACAAGGAGGCCCGGCGGTGAGGGGCCTGAGCGCCGTGCTCCCCGGTGACCCCAGCGCTCCCGCGGCAGCACCACGCACGCCGGGGAAGCAGCTCCAGGGCCCCCCTGCGGCCGTGCACGCCCACGGAGGCGGCGGCTGTGGCCACGTCGAGGATAGAGCGAGCCAGAGAGACCCAAGAGGGACCCCAAAAAACCTAGTCTCACCCAAGACAAGCCCTGCAGAGTCACCAAAAGTAAGATTCAGCCGGGCGCCGCCGGCTCAGGCCTGGGATCCTCGCTACTCAGGAGGCTGAGATCTGAGGATCGAGGTTGGAAGCCAGCCGGGACTTCAAAGAGCCCCCGAGACTCTCATCTCCAATCGACCACCAGAAAATCGGAAACAGCAGTGTGGCTCAAAGTGGTAGCGTGCTATCCCTGAGCGACAAAGCTCTGAGACAGCACCCAGGCCCTGAGTTCAAGCCCCACGACAGACCAAAAAAAAAAAAAAAAGGAAAAAGTTAGACTCATCAAATTGTGAAGCATTAAAACCCTATAGCGTCAGAGCTGCAGGATATAATAAGTCTCTGAAAATCTGTAGTCTTTAATTCTTTGAGTAGGTAGCCTGCTGTTTCTGTCATTGTTGTTGTAAACACCAATCCTAACGCTTGAACTTGGGGCCTGGGCACTGCCCCTTGGTTTTGTTTTTCCAGGCAGGTGCTCTACCACTTGGAGCCACCTGCATTTGTACTGGTTGATTGGGGATAGAGTCTCACAGACTTCCCTGCCCGGGCTGACGTTGAACCGAGATCCTCAGATGTCAGCCTCGTGAGCTGCTGGGATGTCGGTGTGAAGCCCCATTGCCCGCTGTAAGCAGGCAAGACACTGATGTGTTCCAAGTGCAAAGGGCGTGGAAACAGCCCCTCCCGCCCCTGCGCCCACTCTCTTGGCGCCTCTCCCTCTCCGGGGGAGCCCTGGGCTTGGGCCTGGGGCTCTCTCTGCCGCGCTCTCACACACGTGAGCAGCCAGAGGAGGGGACTCTGGGCAGGTTTCCCACAGGCCAGGGCTTATTCCCATCCTCTGGGCGTGTCACTGAAATGCCCATTCTCCTTTTCCGCGCCGGAGTCAGGCCCCAGACTCTGCGCCGGTGAAGCTCTGCGGGGCGATCCAGGTCACCCAGCAAGTGACAGGCAGAGCCACTGTCCCCCACAGGTACTTGCACTCCCGGCTTTCGACTCCCACTCCCTGCCGGGATGGGGCCACGTTCCTGATAAGGCCTCACCCCAACATGGCTTCCAAGTCCCATCTCCCCGTGCTGGGCAATGGGCAGGTCCGAGCCACACAGACGAGGCCAACTGAGGCAGAGGAAGCCACAGGCCGGCCCAGACCCCTGCTCTGCACACCCTGGGGGGAGGGGGGGCTACTACCACTAGCTGCACATCAGGGTACCAGGAAGTAAGCCGCTGGAGACCCCAGGAAAAGGATGAGGAAGAAAGAGAATGGCAGAATACATACACAAACCAATGGCCTCACACGGCAGTAGTTCGGGCTCTCTGTGGGGCAAGAAATCCTGCCCGTTCTTCGCCAGCAGTGAAGTAGAGACCCCAGCACTTGGGTGAGATACGGGGGCCCTGCCACAGGCCTCCTGCTTGGTGATCGCCAGTATCTTGTGTAAGGAAAACTCACTTTAAACACCCCGACCGCGCTTCTGGCCACTGCACAGGCGCTGCTTCTTCCATACCACCTGGTTCTGCTGCATGAGTTAGGACAACTCTGCTACCCTAACGGCCTGGAGTCAGCACAGAGCCACAGGCTAAGGGCTCTGTCCCACAGGGTGCCCCTTGCGGCAGACGCCAGTCGCAGGAAGTGGCTCCCCAAGCTACCCGCCCCCCTTCTGCTCAGCGTAGCCCGCGACTGAGGATCCCCACAACCCCTTCTCAGGTCTGTGCATGGTCTGCGGTGTCTCGCAGACCTCACGAGGACACATGCTCCGCACAAAATGAACAGGATGGAGGAGCGAGGTGAACCGCTGGATGAAGAAGCCCAGAGGGCCAGCCTGGGGCACCCCGAGCTCGGAAGCTCCGTCCTGCGGAGCTCACCCCCTCCTGGACCACGCGAGCCCCGGTGTGGAGGCTCCATCGCACAGACACAATCCAGGGTTCGCTCGATCCCCGATGCCCTTCCTGGAGGACGGACGGGGGATGAGGAAAACGGTTCCATGCCGCGTGTGCGCGCGCACACGTACCCACACACGCGCCCGTGCAGGCCTGTCTGTTCTGGGGCTTGAACTCAGAGTCTGGGCGTCATCCCTTATCATTTTTGTGCAAGGCTGACACTCTGACATTTGACTCCCGACTCCACTTTGCAGCTGTGGGGTAGATGACTGGAGGTAAGCGTCTCCCAGGCTTTCTTGCCCGGCTGGCTTTGAACCGTGCTCCTCAGATCTCAGCCTCCTGAGCAGCCAGGATGCCAGGCGTGCGCTCCCAGCTCTCGGCTCAGCGCCTCGCTTCCAATCACGGCTCCGGCTCCACCTTTCCGGTGGCCAGCCCTACCCAGGCTCCCTCGACGAGGCACCTCGCAGAATGAACAACGCTCCCAACATCCAGAAAGCTCCGGAAGAGCTCAGCGCCGAGAACTGGGGTCAAAGATCAGACACGAGAAGAGAAGGTGCTCCCGTTGCCCTCGCCTAGGAAACCGCAAGGGTTTCGGGAAGTCTGTACAAGAAGCAGACGCCAAGATGAGATGTGTATATTTGCGTCCTATCAGTTTCACCATCCGGGTCCAGATGGGGCCCCCTCATTCTTCTTTGTCTCTCTCACTCTGCCAGTGAGTTCCTGGGGGCCAGCACCTCCCTTTCCTCTCTCTACTGGTGCCCAAGTATGGCTTTCAGGAAGAGAAGATGGATTCAAGCAGCCCGGAGAGAAACAGAAAACGAGACAAGGGAGGTTTTCAGCCAGGGGTGTCAGGAGCAGCCATCTGGGGACAAAGGGGACAAGTCTCTCTCTAAGGCAGGCGGGTGCACCCAAAGGCCGTCGTGCCATCTTTCTCGGGAGCAAACGTTTCGAGGAGCGGTGCCCGGGAAGCGTCCGTCCCCAGCGCCCCGGAGAGGGGTGGGCGGGGAAGGGGGAGGCGGCGGGCGGCAGAGGGCCGGTCCGGCCCGGCCCGCCCACCCGCACCTAGCCTAGGCGAGGTCCAGAACGGGAACTCGGTGCGTGGGCAGGAAGACGCGGGAGGAAGATGACTAGAATTTTTCCATTAGAAAACAAAACAACAAACAAACCTCCTACCGGGATGTGGAGGAGCTGAAATCCCGGCAGACGTCCTCGGCTGTGCTTACAGACGAGCCCCGACAGAAAGCTAAGGAGCCCATCTCTAGAACAAGCTAGACACGGTGGCGTGCGTCTGCCATCTCGGATATCTGGGAGGTGGAGGCGGCAGGTTGGAGGCTAGTGAAGCAAACTTAGCTGAAGACCCTTGTGAAAAGGAAACGAAAGGCAGAAGAACTGGGGGCCCGCTCAGGTGGTAGAGAACACAGGCCCCTCGCTGAACCCTCGGTCCTGAGACCCAAACAAAACCAACAGCAAGAACGGCTTTCTTCGAGATGAGGGCCTCCATCCGACCGGCGCTCCTCGAGCCCGCGGCTACGCAACGGCCTGAGGACCTCACGCGTACATTCGAAGGCTCCAGACCCACCGACTCAGGACCCCTGAGTTCGGGCCCTGCAAACAAACGCCCTCGCGAAGGGACTCTGTCCCGCCCAGCTCGAGGTCCCCCGTCCGCCCTCGGGGAAGTCCTGTCACGAAGCCCACCTCCCGGGATCCGTGCGGGAAATGGGACGGGGACGCCACGGAGCTGCGGACTGGGAGGCTCCGAGCACCGGTCCCTGCCAGCCGGAGGTCGCTCAGCAGAGGCCCCCTGGACGGAGCCCACGGCCTCGGGCTGCAGCCTGGGGCCCTAGGACGGGCTGCAGCGCCTTCCTCGCACGCACAGGAAGGGCCGCGGCTCCTGACGGCGGGCCCAGGCCGCCCCCGGGAGAGGACAGGCACGGGCGGGCTTCTCCTGACACCTCGGCCGCTCGACCCCCTTGCCCGGGGCTGGAAGACGCGGCCTCGGCGGGCGGGAACGGCCGGGTGAGGGTGCGGAGAGCAGGCGGGCCCTGAGCCTCCTCATCTGCCCCAGAGGCAGCAGAGTCCTCAGGAGCCCGAGTTCTGCGGCCGCGGAGGCCTGGGCTCCGTCTTCCTTGCACTGAACGACCGTGGGACTCTGAACTTGGCACTTGACCTCTCTACTTCCCCCCGTCACAGAGGACGGCACCCAGCCCTCACTCGATGGCGGACCCGGCACGCACAGAGCGGAAGGCACCGCGGGAGGTGCGGGAGCCGGGGAGGCCAGGACAGAGCCCGGGCCAGGGAGCCTCGCCATTTCACCTGGAACCTCGAGTCTCCATCCTCAAGGCAGAAGGCCCGGTGCCTGCCTTTGAGGGGGGGGGCCCGGGGGACAGGGCAAAGGGGGGGGTCACGGAGCACACACGTAGTTCTGTATTCTTGTCCAGCGTGAGCAAGCCCCTGGCAAGCAGGGCAGTCAGCAGACGGCGGGCGGGGGGGGGAGGGAGAAGGGCCAGGAGACGGGAGAGCGGAAGGAAGGGCGCAAGGCGGGCCCTGCCCTCGGGACCGCGGGGGAGGCCACGTCCAGGGGCAGTGAAGTGCTCCCGGGTTCTTGGAGAGAGGGGAATGTCCTGAGCAGAAGGAGAAAGGGCCAGGGTGGTGCTCCCGGGTGCTGAGGAGCAAGGGAGATGGGGCGGGGAGGGGAGGGGAGGGGAGGGGTGGGTGGTGCTGGGGGGGGGGATGGGGAGGGCAGGGGTGCAGGGGAAGGGCCCAGCGTGCGTGGGAGCAGGGGCGCCTGGCGCGGGTGCTCATTAGCACCTGGGCGTGGCCCTGGGGTGTGTGACTCAGCCAGGCTGCCCGCCCACCCTGGATGGGACGCAGGGAGGTAGAGGTGGGCATGGAGACTGGCAGGCACTCAGCGGCGGAACACAGGAGCCCTCCACGGGGAATGTGGCCGTCGGGACAGCACCAAAGCCCCGAGACAGGGGCCCCGAAGACCCACGTCCTGAACTGGGCGCGAATGGCGCGTGCGTGGAATCCCGGCTACTCGGGAGGCTCAAGTCTGGGGCTCGTGATACGCAGCCAGCCCCAGGCGGCAAAGTCCACGGGACGCGCATCTCCAAGTAACCACCAAAAAGCTGAAAAGGGAGCTGTGGTTTAAGTGGTAGTATGCCAGCCTTGAGCAAAGAAGCTAAAGGATCGCACCCAGACCCTGAGGTCCATCCCTGATACAGGAGGACGAGGAAGGAGGAGGAGGAGGAGGAGGAGGAGGAGGAGGAGGAGGAGGAGGAGGAGGAGGAGGAGGAGGAGGAGGAGAGACCTCACCCAGTTTGGCCACCAGCTGGCTTATCCTTCTATCCTTCTGGGCCTCAGGGTCCCCACTTGGAGGACGGCGGTGAGGGTCCCTAGCCCAGCCTCCTCCTGGACCGTGCGTGCGAGGTCCTTTGGACTCTGGGTCTCCCCATCCGGGGTGTGAGGCGGCTGGGGTGGGGCTCCAGAGCCGCATGCCGGGGGCCCTGTGCTCTGGGTGTCCAGCATGGCGGCCACTGGCCACGCAGGCCCACTGTGCCCTTGACATCTGGCCGGTGAGTGGGGCCGCAGGTCACGGCTTTGATCTCATTTCCTGCGGGTGGCTGTGTGTGGCCGCTGGCCACCGTGTGGGAGGACGCAGTTCTGAGCGGGGAGGACCGGCCCAGCCAGAGTTCAGATCACGGTTCAGCCACCTCCCCCGGTAAAGCATGGACGGTCAGAGCCCTCCACCCTGTGCCGTTGCTTCAGGGATCCAGTGAGATAATAAGGTAGGCGATGAGCTTAGTGGAGTCCCTGGAGTACAGTAACTGCTGGAGACACAGTGCCTTGTACGGGCATCATTATGTTCAAGGCGCTGAGAGCAGCTAGCCTCATCAGAAACACAATGGACCTGGCTTGCCAAGCTCAGGGCGGGAGGGAGGAGGCAGATGGGGACCTCAGTGGGAAGGGGAAAGGGCTGCTCCCTGCCCCCTGCACGTGCGAGCCCGTGGGGGGCCCCCCAGCACCCCAGACAATGAGGGGCAGAGCCGAAGCCATCCACTGTGCGGCTGAGGGTGTGGGAACGCGCTAATGGACTGCGAAGAGCAGGGCTCGCACCGGAAACGGCTTGCTGTCCGCCTGCGGGACTCAGAGGACCCAGAGTTCCTGTTTGGCTCGGCTACCCGCTGGTTTACGCTGCTGGGCCTCAGTTTCCCCCATGGGAAGAGGAGGCCAGGAGCCCCGGTCCTACTTTCTCCTGGGTCATTTGTGAGTGGGCCCCGCAAGCCCCCATGGGTCACCGCCGACTCCGCTCGGGAGACCTGTGCACCTTCCCTGGGAGCTGAGGACGTGCGTGGGTCTCGTGGGCGTCGTCGCCCCGGTGGCCTCGGGGGGAGGGCCCCACACGCCGGCCCCTGCACGCCGGCTTGTCCCCGCTCCTCACGGTCTTCAGGGGCTTCTCCAAACAGCCCAGCAGCCTGGCTGCTTCCTCCCTCCTTCCCTACTCGCTGCCAAACTTCCAGAACAAATGTCCGACATCCGCCGCCTCCTCTTCCCACCTCCCACACTCCACGAGCCCACCACAATCTGGCTGCCACCCCCTGGGCTCCATGGAAGAGTCCGTGTGCCAGCCTCGCCCACCCGAGGCCACGCTTCTCCTCCCCCGGGGCCCTGGCGGTCAACCCCCACGGCCTCCTCGGCCTTGTCCGCGCCGGGTCGGGAAGCCCTGGGCCCCCGGCCCCCACCTCTGAGAGTCCTCGCTCCTGGTAACCCGCCCCTCCCTCGTGCCCCCCCCCCGACTCCTCCTGTTCTCCCTCTCACCGCTTCCTCCTTCGTTCCCAGCCTCGGGGGCCGTTAGCTGACCCCTCTGGTGGGAGATGCTGGGCATTGGCGAACCCACTCAGAAATCGACCAAAATGAGCCCGGTGCCGGTGGCTGACGCCCATAATCCTAGCTACTGGGGAGGGTCGTGATTCAAAGGCAGCCTGGGCAGGAAGGACCGCGAGACGAGATCTTATCTCCTGTTAACTAGCAAGTGGCTCCAGGGGTAGAACACGAGTCTTGAACCACCACGACAACAAAAGAAGCTCAAGGACAGTGCCCGAGCCCTGGGTTTTGAGCCCCAGGAGGGGCAGAAATACAGATGTGATCTTTGTGCCTGTGCATTGTTCTGAACCAAGGATGTATACTGTTGACCAACCTCACAAAGGAGTCTGTGGCTGCCAAAGGGTTAAAGCCACGGGCCCTGCCACTGGATTGACATCTATCCATCGGCTGCACCCGTCCCTTGAGCCGGCTACGCCTCCTCTCGCTGGGTGCACAGGACAGGCTTCTCCTCTTGAAACCTCTCTGCGAAAACACCTGCAGCATCCTCCCTCTCTGGGGTGCTAGCACAAGGTCTCTGGTCCCGAGCAGGCAGACCTGCTGCCTGTCAGGATTGTCAACATGTGGTCACATGTGGATCTCAATAATCCATGACCCCCGAGAGCTGACCTCACCACCCAGGAGTTACCAAGACCCCGCCAAGTTAGAACTTCTGGAGGAAGGGGAAGAGCCAGGGTGCGCACAAAGCAGCGTTCCCTGCTGAGTGCCATCCAAACTGCCTTGACTACTTGTATCTTTCTGTGGCAATCTACCCCTCGGGTTACCATGGAGACGTATCCCTCGGGTTGCCATGGAGATCTACCCCTCAGGTTACGACAGAGAAGCTGGGGTCCAAGACCTGGAGCCTGGGATTCCCCACCCAGAGCCCATTCCTTTCCTGCTACCCCACACCCTGGGATCAGGGGGGCCCTGACGTGGACCCACAAGTCGGCTTCAGGGGAGGGAGGTCTTTGGGGAGCAGACAGCATTCCGAGTGTTGGAGGAAACGTGTGTGCTGGCAGAAAGAACGGCGTCGGCTTGCGCGTGAACCGCGGAAGGCTAATCCTCCACACGGTCCCGCAGCCCGGGCCCACAGGGTCACCCAGAATCCAAAGGGGAATTCCCACACCGGGTGTCCCCGCCACACCCGATGCTGGGCTCCGCAGGCCGCTCTCAGCCCGCGGGGGCTCCGGCGGCCCGCCTGGCCACGCGACTCTCAGACCCCCAGCAAGCAGGACGCGCCTTCCCTCTGCCGCGTTAACTTTGTTCCCTGGTCAAACAGTCGTTTCTCCCAACGGCGCGCGCAACGCACATCCATGCCGGTGAGATGGCCCGGAGCGGCGAGGGACCGGGCGGAGGACCCAGCCCTCCTCTCCTCCCATCCCACCCTCCTCTCCTCCCATCCCACCCCCTCCTCTTCCCCTCCCCCCGCCGTCGCCGCCGCGCCACCCACTCCCGGACTCCACAAGCTTCCGTGGGCACCAGCCGCCCTGCCCCCCCCCCGGCCCTGACTGCCAACCCAGCAGAAGCCTCCCAGGGGACACAGAAGGCCTCGGAACCGGAAGATTCTGTTCGCCGCAGGGAACACTGAACCAACAGAAGTTCCAGCATATTCCTTGTTTGGGCTGCACATGGCTTTCTTGGAACGGGCTGCGAGACGGGGGTGGGGGGGCGGCGGGGGGAGTGGGAAGGACCGGCAGTGCCCGGCCGCCGGTGGCTGCTCGGCCTCTCCGCCCGGGGGGCACACCCCAGAGGCGCTTAGCGGCCCCTGCCTGGCGGAGGGAAGCCCAGGGCTGCCAGGCCAGGCACCCGAAGGGACCCCGTGCTGGGTCTCCGCCCGTGCGACCTGGGGCCACGCCCTTGCCCTCCCTCCGCGAGGGTAGCGGCGCCCCGGCTCTGCCGGGCCAGGGGAGAGCTGGGCCCAGGGGCGCCGGAGGCCACGGCCCTGAGCTCGCCTACCACCCACCGCCGTCCCCACAGCCCCCGGGCCTCTGCGGGAGAAAAGAGCCCTTCCCCTCCCCGCCGTCCCTCTAGGCCTCCAGAAAGTTCCGCCTGTGATGCGTGCTGAGCCCAGAGCAGAGCTGGGAACGGACCCCCCCCCGGAAAATGCTCGTGGGGTGGCTGCCAGGGCCCCGCCAGTCCCCTTCCCCTCGAATCCGAGGTAGTGAGCCCCTCAACCTCCTCCAGCTGGGACAGCGCCCCGACGTCGGGGCACAGGGGACCCGGAGGTGGGGCCGGGGCACTGAGTTCACCGGTGTGGGGTTTCCCCACGGAGGAGCCTGGAGGGGTCAGGCCCTGGGCAGCGGGGGCGGGGGTGGGGGCGGGGGGCGGGGTGGGGGCGGGGACGGGGGCGGGACGAGCCGGGCAGAGCAAAAGACGCGGCGAGAGTGGAGAGCTGGAGAACGTGGAAGAGCCCAGCAGCGCAGCCGGCGTGGGCATCCCGACCGCACTGAGCTCTGTGTCCTGCGTGTGTGTGTGTGTGTGTGTGCGCACGCGCGTGTGGACACCGTGGGAAGGTGCAGGTCTGTGGAGGGAGGGAGGGAGGCGGGAGGCCTCCTCCGCCTGGGTGGGGGCGGCTGAGGGCTGCAGCCCGCACCGGAACACGTGTCTGCCTGAGCGGGGGTGGGGGGGGGGCTGGAAACGCTGCCCCTGCCCTGCTCCTCGCCCGATCTCACCACCCCCGGCCTGTGGTCCTCGCCCCGCCCTTGCCACCGCCTCTTCCCGTGGCTTTGGGCGAGTCTGCCCCCTGTGGGCGCTCCTCCGTCTGTGCGATGCACGGATGGTGTCCGTGCCCTTCCCACTGCGGTGGGGGGGGGGGCGGCTTCCCATCCTGTCCCCCACATAGCAACTTGAAAGCGGCTGCCCAGGGGTGCGACTCCTATGCGACAGATGGTTCAACCGAGGCACACAACGGACATTTCCAGGCGGAATCCTGACTGGAAAACGCTGGCTGCTGGTGGCTCCCGCCCGTCATCCTACCTACTCCGGAGACTGAGATCTGAGCGTGGCAGTTCAAAGCCAGCCTGGGCAGGAAAGTTCCATGAGACGGTTTCCAGTGAACTACCAGAAGGCCAGAAATGGAGCTGTGGCTCAAAGTGGTGGACCACTAGCCTTGAGAGCAAGGGACGGCACCCAGGCCCTGAGTTCAAGCCGAAGACCCGCACACACAGAACAGAGAAAGAAAGAAAGAAAGAAGGAAAGAAAGAGAGAAAGAAAGAAGGATGAGGAGAGAGAAAGACAGTTCTACCCCCAATCACACACACACACACACACACACCCCTAAAGGTCTCTCCCTTGCTCATGGACAAGAGGGAGGATTCTCCCTAGCACAGCACCAGAGGGACTCTGCTCAGGATCCTCCCTGAGACAGGACTGGTGCTAGAGGCCTGGTCGCTATGCCCCGCAGCCCTCTGTCTCCTCCAGCCGGGCCTGCTCATCTGTGAGATGGATGTGCAAGCCCCGCCCACCACCCTGGGGGAGGGGCCGTGGGTGTGCAAGCCCCACCCACCACCCTGGGGAGGGGTCATGGGTGTGCAGGCCCCGCCCACCACCCTGGGGGAGGGGCCGTGGGTGTGCAGGCCCCGCCCACCGCCCTGGGGGAGGGGCATGGTGTGCAAGCCCCGCCCACCGCCCTGGGGGAGGGGCCGAGGCCTGGCTGGAGCCTCCCTTCCCAGTGGCAGTGCTGTCCTTGGGTGGGGCGCGGTGCTTCCCAGTTGTCTCCCCAGCGGACACCACCCAGTCAGGGAAGGGCCGGGAGGACTAAGTGCATCCTACTCAAGTTCGGGTCCCAGAGCTGGCCTGAGCCCCAGGCCCTGACCCCAGTGGGGGGGGGGTGCCCTGGCGTGGTCCCACCCCCCCTCAACAGCCCAGTCAGGGACGGCTCGGGACAGGAAGCTCCGCTCCGCGCTCTGCGTCCAGCCCTTTCCTCCCTCCGTCCTCACTGTCACGGTCCCCGTGGCTAACGGTGGCACCTCGCCCGCAGCCCCCCTCCCCCCCGTGGCTAACGGTGGCACCTCGCCCGCAGCCCTCCCCCTCCCACCCATGGCTAACGGTGGCACCTCGCCCGCAGCCCCTCCCCCTCCCCCCCCGTGGCTAACGGTGGCACCTCGCCCGCCGCCCCTCCCCCTCCCCCCGTGGCTAATGGTGGCACCTCACCTGCCACCCCCTCCCCCCCGTGGCTAACGGTGGCACCTCGCCTGCAGCCCCTCCCCCTCCCCCCGTGGCTAACGGTAGCACCTCTCCCGCCATCCCCCCCGTGGCTAACGGTGGCACCTCGCCCGCAGCCCTCCCCCTCCCCCCCATGGCTAACGGTGGCACCTCGCCCGCAGCCCCTCCCCCTCCCCCCCCGTGGCTAACGGTGGCACCTCGCCCACCGCCCCTCCCCCTCCCCCCCATGGCTAACGGTGGCACCTCGCCCGCCGCCCCTCCCCCTCCCCCCGTGGCTAATGGTGGCACCTCGCCTGCCACCCCTCCCCCCCGTGGCTAACGGTGGCACCTCGCCCGCAGCCCCTCCCCCTCCCCCCGTGGCTAACGGTGGCACCTCTCCCGCCATCTCCCCCGTGGCTAACGGTGGCACCTCGCCCGCAGCCCTCCCCCTCCCCCCCATGGCTAACGGTGGCACCTCGCCCGCAGCTCCCCCCTCCCCCCCGTGGCTAACGGTGGCACCTCTCCCGCCGCCCTCCCCCTCCCCCCCATGGCTAACGGTGGCACCTCGCCCGCAGCCCTCCCCCTCCCCCCCATGGCTAACGGTGGCACCTCGCCCGCAGCCCCTCCCCCTCCCCCCGTGGCTAACGGTGGCACCTCTCCCGCCATCTCCCCCGTGGCTAACGGTGGCACCTCGCCCGCAGCCCTCCCCCTCCCCCCCATGGCTAACGGTGGCACCTCGCCCGCAGCTCCCCCCTCCCCCCCGTGGCTAACGGTGGCACCTCTCCCGCCGCCCTCCCCCTCCCCCCCATGGCTAACGGTGGCACCTCGCCCGCAGCCCTCCCCCTCCCCCCCATGGCTAACGGTGGCACCTCGCCCGCCGCCCCTCCCCCTCCCCCCCATGGCTAACGGTGGCACCTCTCCCGCCGCCCCTCCCCCTCCCCCCCATGGCTAACGGTGGCACCTCGCCCGCCGCCCCTCCCCCTCCCCCCCATGGCTAACGGTGGCACCTCGCCCGCAGCCCCTCCCCCTCCCCCCCGTGGCTAACGGTGGCACCTCGCCCGCAGCCCCCCCTCCCCCCCGTGGCTAACGGTGGCACCTCTCCCGCCGCCCCTCCCCCTCCCCCCTGTGGCTAACGGTGGCACCTCGCCCGCCGCCCCTCCCCCTCCCCCCCGTGGCTAACGGTGGCACCTCTCCCGCCGCCCCTCCCCAGTGCTGCCTGAGTCAACTTCAGATCCTTGTTTCTAGAGAGAAAGAGTGGGCTGAGCTCTCTCCTCCCTCTCTCTGCCTTTCTCAAGTAAAAATCCCCCTCTGAGGCGCTTTCTCTCCAGCCCGGTGATTACCGGGGCCGCAGGGTGAGTCTCTGCCTGCCTCACCCCTGCACGCGGGGGCAGGGGCGGCCCAGGGAGGAGCGAAGGCGGGAGGGGGCCGCCTCCCCTCCCTCCCTCCTCCTGACCCCCTTCCTGAGTCCCCGTCCCCCACCCCAGAGCTCCTGGCTTTCTTGGGGATCCTGGACACGGCTGGGAGCTATGGCCCGGCCGTCCCCGTCCACGGTGACCCCGAGAGCTGGCACACCTCCAAGCACACCCCGAGGTTCCAGGCTTGTCCTCTCCCCCCGGGGAGGGAGGAGAACGGGGGCAGAGGGGGAGGGCTAATCTCTCTGCCTTCAGAGAGGAACCGTCCTAACCTCCAATGGACATGGAACCGAACCCTCCGCTCTTCAAAACCCACGTGCTCCGGGGGCCCACGGTCGGGTCGCACGTAGAAGCCCCCGAAGTCCTGGCACAGGGTCCCCCGCTGGCCGACCATCCCAACGTGATGGGCCTGACCCCGGCTTCCGCAAGCGCCGCCCTGACGAGCCAGAGCTCCGCAGGCAGGACTGACTCTCGGAGCCCCAGTCGTGCCCCCTGCAGCTGGCTGCTCCGGGACCCTGCCGGAGAGGAGCCCCAGGACCTCGTGTCCCCTTTGAAGTCCAGCCCCCCCCCCGGGGCGTCCAGGGTGGGCTCTGGGAGGGGACTCCGCTTCCGCGTGGGGGGGAGAGCGTCCTTGCTGGGGGAGCCGGGACCACGGAGGGAAGAGGAAGGCCTGCAGCCATCTCCCAGGCCTCCCCACGCGAGAGGCCCCGGGGCCTGCCTGCCAGCCGAGGCGCAAGGTAAACATCTAGAAGGCTCCCCCGCCTCCCGCCCGGCCCCACCCTGGAGGACAGCATCCACCCCACAGCAGCGCCCACTCGAGACCCGCGCGCACGCACCGGACTCCAGGCTTCCCACGGACCACCTCACGGAACCCAGCTGGGGCCGGGGGGGGGGTCACCCGGGGGTCACCCGCCCCCCCCCCCCGCCCTCCCGGACGCTCGCACAGACGCCGTTGTGCAGAGCAGGAGTGGAAGGCCTCCTCCGGCACGAGCCTCGGCTTCTGGAGCCCAGACGCTCCGCCGGCCGCCCCGGCCCCTTCCCTCCCGCCCGAGCCTCCTCCACCCCCGGCCAGCACACCGCCTGCCGGCCCTCCCGGTCCTGCCGGGTCCTCCCGGTCCTCCCGGTCCTCCCGGTCCTGCCGGCTTCTGACAACGTTCGGCAGGCTTGTGCGTCTCTTTTCCCGGGGAATGTCACTTCAGACTCGCATCAGATTCCTGGAGGAATATGTGACCTAAAAAGGGTTAGGAGCCCCGATGGTTCTGGGAATGGATTGGACGAGGCCTGGTTGTGCCCGCGGCGGCCGGGCCGGGCCGGGCTTCCTCTCCCTGGAAGTTTCAGCCCCGCGCCCCGGCGCCTCCGGGGGCCCGGGAGGCTGAGGGGCCCGGCAGGCTGGTGGAGGCGCCCAGCCAGCTCGCGGAACCCACTCGTAATGACACCCAGCTCCTCCCAGGGCAACTCAGAACTTGGTTTTCACTTTGGATGCTTGAGTCACGTGCTCACTCCACCGCCATGCTCCGTGACGCACTCCTGCCGGGACCCGGGCCGGCTCTCCTCCTGAAAGACGGCTCCCGGCTGCTGGGGGGGGGGGGGGGAGTTCTTGGTGGACCCTGGGCGTGAGCTGGAGAGGGGTCCCAGCGAAAGCTTCAGGGGCAGCCCCCGTCAGCAGAGCAGCCCTGACTACATTCCTGCCCTCCCCTTCAGCACACAGACACACTTAGAAAGGCAGGGAGTCTGCAGACAAGAGTGTGTGTCTACACAGGAGAACCGGTGTGGGGGGGCGCTAGGCTGATCGTGCAAGTGTGTGTGTGTACGCAGCCCACCTCCCACACATATGCACACATTAGCATGAGCTCACATGCATGTACAACATACACACGAGTCCCCAAGCCCAGGCCTCGTGTGTGCGCACACACTCACGTGCACACACACACACCTTCCTGTGTGCACGCTCCCTGTTTTCTCACAGATGTGCACACTGAGTCACCACGATGTCCAAGTCTCATATGTGAGCCCTTGTACACCCAGGCCTCACACACATGTGCCTCCTGATGTGTGTACACAGCTGCGACCTGCCACACATGTGCACGCACAGTGATACGTGTGCACCCTTCACGCCCATGCCCGCTAGCCAACAGCATACCCTGTCTGCTTGCACACACACACACACACACCCCGTTGCTGGCACGCTTGTGTTTTCAAGCAGGGCACATAGATCAGACGCATACATGAAGGTGGGTACACTTGTTTCCAATGCGCCCGAGTGCACCTCAGAGTCGGTTCTTACACAACACGCTCGACTCCCCTGGAGAGTCATTTATAGCCGCACATCTCAACCCCCTCCTTCAAGTATTCCCTGACGCACACAGGTCCAGACCCCTCCCCGCGGGCAGGGCCCCCTCCTCCCGCCCGGCCGCTCCCGCAGGACGCAGGGCACTGCACCCCCAAACTCCCCAACCCTTCATCCACCCCAGAGTGGCCCAGCAGCCCAGCCCTGGGCAGCAGCAATCTTCTCCCCACGGACACGCGCACCCCGCTGGGTCACCCCGAGGCTCCCTCTCCCCTCGGCCAACCGTGCTTCTCGCATCGACATCAGAGGCATCAGAAAATGAGCAACTTTGTCAGCAGACCACAGCTTATGTACACCCCCATGGCCTGCAGATCCTCCCTCCCCTCCTCCCAGCACCAGCCTGGCCTATTAACCCCTCCTGCGCCAGTACCCTGGCTCATGGGAGGAGGTGGGCAGAGGGAAGTGGGGAAGGGATGTGCTGACAGGAAGAAGTTGGCGGTCTGCACCGCGGCCACACAGTGAGCCTCCTATGGAGAATGTAGTGAGCTCTCTGTCACTAGAGGTATACAAGTGGAACTACGGAAGAGATTCGATATCGAACTCGGCTGAGTGAGGAAGATCCCCTGTTAGCCCTGAGTGTCTAAGAATTTCAGGGTGCCCAGGTCAAGCGTGCTTGCGCGCGTGCTCACGTAGCTGTGGACCTGTAACCTTTAGGGGCGCATATATCCTGCCAGCTTGGCACATCTGGACCCACAAACGTGCCCACGCCTGACTCTGGACACCCCGAGCACAGGCGAGTCCCCCCAACCCGTGCAGCCTGCCTGCCACCGGGTGACGGCGAGCTCCGGGCCACGCAGGCACCCCTCCACCCTCCCCCAAGAGGCTGGCTGACCCCGTTCACCCTCCAGGACTCCCCCCCACCGCCCCCCGCACGAGGCGCAACTCACTTTCCCAGTTCCTCGAACAGCTGGTACTCTTCCGTGAAGCGGGTGCAGGTGATGGTGGCCATGCTAGCTCTGGGCGGGCAGGCGAGGCTGGAGGATGGGGGACCAGGACTAGAAGACGGCCGTCCTGCTTCCAGAACCCGGGGCCACGCACCCGCCCGCACGGCCTGCCGAGGGCGCAGGGAGAAGATCCGGCTCGACTGAAGAGCCTGGATCTTCTGAGCGGGGCACTGTGGCTGCTCGCAGCCTCGCGAGCCTTCGTCAGCATCCAGGTCCCCATGGCAACCACCTCCGAAACGCCCTGTTCCCGTTGCCCCGGTAACTGCCTCCCCAACACCTGCCCGCCTGCCTGCCTTCCACCGCGAAACCTGCTCCCAGTCGCGCTGGCCGCCCTGCCACGCAGAGCGCCGCGGGGCTGCGTGCGTCCGGGGGCGGTGGGCCCGGCACCCCAAAGCTCGGGGCCGAGGGCAGGGGGCACAGAAAGGCAGCGTGGAACGAACTTCGTCTCCGCGTCATCGCTCTTCTCACCTCCCCCATCCCCGGCCATGCGGGATGGGATTAAGTGGGGCAAAGAGGCAGTTGCCATAGTAACGGCCAGCGGGCGCCACATTCGGGGATGGTCCTCGAGAAAGACAGGATGTAGTTACCCTGGCAACGTCATCTCCTCCGGAGAGACAGGTATTGCCCCGTCGCCCTGGTAACGGATGGGTTCTAAGGTTTACAGCCCTCGCTCTCCTCGGAAGCGGTCTCTGCTCCTCTCTGTGGTCTCTCTGTTTGCTTGGTTTGGCCTCTGCCTCAGTGTCTGCCACCTCTGTCGCTGTATCTGGGGGACCCCAGGACGGGGTTCATCACCTCCACCGCTCACAGGGGTGACCGTCAGGCCCCTCCTGAGAGCTCTTCTAAGGCCTCTCCCCCACCCATGCCCCCAGAGGGGCCGGGCGATCTGGCCTCCTGGGGCTCCTGTCCCAGTTTCTGCCTGTGCTCCAAGGCGAGGTAAGAGGAGCAAGCAGCACGGCCACGGGATGCGCGCAGCCCAGCCCGTGCGAGGCCTGGCCGGTGGCGTGGGCCCGCCTGCCTGCCCCGCCGTCCTCCTTCCCAAAGCCCCTCAGCGCCTTCCCTACCTGCTTCTCTTCTCCCCGTCACCAGCCATACCTGGCGGCTGCAAATCTCATTGGCAGCTGGGGGCGGGAGGTCGGCTGAGAAGGAAAGGACCTGAGTTCAAGTTCCAGCTCTGCCATTTGTTAGCCGAGTAACCAACCCTGGGTAAGCGCCGGCCTCGTTGAATCTCCAGGCCCTTTCTGTGTTGTGTTTGATTTGTTTCTCCAGCCCTGGGGCTTGAACTCAGTGCCTAGGCACGGTCCCTAAGCGTTTGTGAGAAGAGCTAGCACTCTACCACTTCAGCCACAGCTCCATGGATGGCTTTTCGGTGAGCCATTGAAAATTAGGGTCTCATGGACTTTCCTGGCCGGGCTGGCTTAGAACGGTGATCCTCAGATCTCAGCCTCCTGAGCGGCCACCGGCTCCCAGCTCCAGGTCTCCTCCCCCACCTCTTTTTTCCTCTTGACAACAGGGATATAAAGCTTCCTCTTGCCGAGAGGGAGCGGCTGAAGGGTCGCGAAGGCCTCGGGTTGTAGGGCCAGCGCGAGGTTGCGTCTCAACTTCTAGAAGAGGAAAAGGGAGGCGTCAAGGGGGACCGTGGTCACGCCCACCCTAGCGCGTAACCCCTCCGCGCAGGAAAAGTGGCCACGTCCCAGCTCACCAGGTAGAGGTCTTGGGCCAGCCTGGGTCCCCCCCCCCCCCCCCCGTGAGTGTGGGCAGGAAAACGGCTCCCAATCCCGCAGGATTCCAGCTCAGCCCTGTACACTTCCCAGTGACCCGGCGGGCCACTGCGGGCGGGACGCGCCCTGTGCTTTGAGCCTTCCCAGCCCCCGCGAGAGCTCCCGGGGGCCCCTGCCCCTCTGCCCCAGAGTCGGGCGTGGGGGGGGGGAGCAGGGAGCCAGCTCCCCTCAGCCGCCCCTCCCGGGAGGAAGAGGGAGGGCGTGGAGGGGAAGGAGAGAGGCAGCCAGGGAGGGGGTGACGCTGAGCCACTAATTGCACCATTACCACCTTCACAAAGAGCAAAAACCACTCGGTTTTGTTTCCGTACACAATGCTCTTCCCGCTCCCGCCGCCAACGTGGCAATTGCGAGGCAGCGTGGAGAGGCCCGCGCGCAGCTGGCGGGCCGCGGGGCAGGGCACAGAACACGGTGGCCCGGCCGCGGCGCGGGGGGCCACGGGGGGGGGGGCGGGGGAGGCTGCGCGGCCGTCCTCCTCGCCCCCGCCGCCCCAGGGAGGGAAGGGCTGCCCGCAGCCCCCGCCGTCCAGGAGAGGCCGGGCGGCCAGCCTCTCACGGCCGCGTGGTTGCTAGGTGGGGTGCCCACTCCTCTGGGCCCGTTGGTTCCTGTGTTAAACTGGGGGGGCCCTCGCCTGTCCCGCCTCCCGTCATCCCCCGCCTCTGGGGTTAAAGGGTTTGCACACAGGGACCAGCCTGCTGCGCGTGCCCATCCGAGGGTGCTGTCATCACAGAGCCTTTCTCCCTGTACCTTCTTTGACCCTCGTGAGCGCACACTAACCAGCACCCAACCCTGGCACTTGGGGTGCCGTTACCCGGAGTCCAGCCCGAGGCTGCGCCATCGCCTCCTCTCAGCCTCGTCCGTAGAGATTCCTGCAGAACAGAAGCCCGGGGCGAGGAAAAGAAAAGGCCACTGGGACCTCCGGCTCTTCGGGGACCAACCAAAGGGGTGCTTTACAATTCAGTCATGCTTGCCGGGTGGTTGTGGCTGACGCCCGTCATCCTACCCGCCCGGGAGGCTGAGAGCTGAGCATCAGAGTTCAAAACCAGTCCCGGCAGGAAGTTCTGTGAGACGCTTCTCTCCAATTAAGCACCGAAAGAGCTGGAAGCGGAGCTATGGCTCAAGTGATAGAATGCTAGCCTTGTCGCCTTGAGTGAAGAAGCCCAGACCCCGAGTGCAAGCCCCGGGACACACACACACACACACAGAGTTCAAATCTGCATACTGCACCCCCTAAAACACCAGTGAACGGGGCTGAGTGTACAGCTGTGTGGTAGAGCACTTGCCTAGCACACACGAGGCTGTGGGTTCAAGCCTCAGCACTGGGGGGAAAGGACTAAGGGAAGAAGTCAATTGCCATAGGGCTGTCGTAATAGTAACGTAACATCCTCGACAAAGGAGGTGCTAGCCCGCTGGGCCTGGCTCCCCCGGTGAGGTGGAGCAGCTCCGAGGTCAGCAGGGATTCCGGGGTGACTTGAAGTCGCGGAGGGAAGAGGCGGCGGTTCACGCCTGCAATCCCGGCCGCTCGGGAGGCCGAGATCAGAAGCTCGTGGTTCAAAGCCAGCCGAAGCAGAAATCTCAGAGAGTCTTACCTCCAGGGAGCCAGCAAGAAGCTGGGTGTGGAGATGTGGCTTGAGGGGTAGAGCGCTAGTCTTGAGCAACAACGCTCAGGGACAGCGCCCGGGTCCTGAATTCAAGTTCAAGTGCGCACGCGCGCGCGCGCACGCACACACACGCACACACTCGGTGTAGAAGGCCTCTGGCAGGCATCACGGGGGCGACAGAGCCATCTCAGCCTCTCTCCCCACCCGTCACCCCCGCCTGCTGCTCCTGGTCCCAGCCCTCCCTCGTCTTCCTTTCTTCCTCCACTCGCAGTCCTCCCTCTCCAGTCCTCCTCACCTCTGCTCCTGCTCCCCCTCCCTTCCTTCGCGTCTCTCGCTCTCTGCCTCTCTCCTCTCGTTTGACCGCAGTGCCGGGGGAGGGGCAGGGCTGGGGATCTGTCTGATGATGGAAATCGCCGGGCGGGGGAAGGGAGACGCGGAGGGTGATGAGGAAGAGGCCGCCTTGGCCCGCCACCGTAAGCCAGCCCTGAGCCTTCTCGAGCCCGGGGTCGGGGCTCCGGCACCGCCCGCGGGGGACACCCGCTACCGACTGTGACTGCCACTCTGCAGAGCAGGCCTGCCGCTCGCCCGCCAGCCAGCCAGGCAGCTGGAGACGGCCGGGGCCCGCGTGGCGCTGAATGAGCCGATGATTGCATCAGGAGGATTGTTCCTGCCAGACGCCCCGGTCCCCGGGGCCCTGCAGACACGTGTGCCCCGGTCAGTACCACGTGCTCCGTGCTCGAGACCAGGCCTGGGTGCGCAGGCCGGGGGCGGGGGCGGGGGGGGGGGCGGATGCGTGGCTGCCCCGGAGGTTGCTGAGTTAGGCCTGGGGTGCAGCATGCAAACGGCAAGACCTGGCTGCGTTCCTGAGCTGATGATCCGAGCTCTGGTGACGTTGGGACAGCCAACTCAAACCCCACCTTCCACAGACCACGTGTGTGCTCACACGCGTGTGTCCGGGCGTCACGGGGGCCTACGGGGCCTGAGCGGGGACCACAGAACACGTGCCGGCGGAAGGGTCCTCCAGGGGCCTGTCCCGCTAATGGCGGCCGTGTGGGGGGGGGGGGTGGCAGGATCAGGGGGAAGTGGGAGCGAGCCGACCCTGCCGGGGGTGAGGGGGAGGAAGGGGAACGGGGCACCGTGAGCGCGGCCAGGCTGGGAGCAGAGGGGGAAGTGCGGGTCGGGGGACGCTGTCTCCTCGAGTGCTTCCGAGGCCGTGCCTCGTGCTGTGCGGCTAGGGATCCCAGTTCTGCCGTCAGGTGGGCCTGCGAGAGGCCTTCCCCCAGCGCGGCCTCTACTTCCGTCCAGGAAGGGAGGGACGACCGACCCAAAGGACCTGCAGGGCAGCCATGCTCCTTCAGAGTCGGGCCCTCGCTAAGCAGTCCGACTGTTCTCTTTAGACCTCCCAGGACACATGGGCAGTGCAGGTACCTGCCACCCGCGGCCCTGTGTGGTTCCACCGCACCGTCCCGTCCCGGGTCCTCCGCCCCCACCGGGGCTGCCGGGCAGCGAGGACAGCCCCGCCCGAGGGCCGGGCTCAGGGCTCCTTCTCATGCTGGGATTCTCCTCCCTTTGGGGCATGGCCAGGATTCTTGATTCCATCCCGAGTGAGCCATGAGGCCCTGAGAGCAGGAAATGCTTCCCAAGCCCGGGCAGGTGTGAAGGACCCGTGACCAGGCCCGGCAGGTGTGAAGGATCCGTGACCAGGCCCGGCAGGTGTGAAGGACCCGTCACCAGGGCCCGGGCAGGTGTGAAGGGCTTGTGACCAGGCCCGGCAGGTGTGAAGGACCCGTGACCAGGCCCCGCAGGTGTGAAGGATCCGTGACCAGGCCCAGGCAGGTGTGAAGGGCTTGTGACCAGGCCCGGCAGGTGTGAAGGACCCGTGACCAGGCCCAGCAGGTGTGAAGGACCCGTGACCAGGCCCGGCAGGTGTGAAGGACCCGTGACCAGGCCCAGGCAGGTGTGAAGGATCCGTGACCAGGCCCAGGCAAGTGTGAAGGGCTTGTGACCAGGCCCGGCAGGTGTGAAGGACCCATCACCAGGCCCGGCAGGTGTGAAGGGCCGGTCACCAGCCAGGCCCGGCAGGTGTGAAGGACCCGTGACCAGGCCCCGCAGGTGTGAAGGACCCGTGACCAGGCCCCGCAGGTGTGAAGGACCCGTGACCAGGCCCGGCAGGTGTGAAGGACCCGTGACCAGGCCCCGCAGGTGTGAAGGACCCGTGACCAGGCCCAGCAGGTGTGAAGGACCCGTGACCAGGTCCGGCAGGTGTGAAGGACCCGTGACCAGGCCCAGGCAGGTGTGAAGGACCCGTGACCAGGCCCAGGCAAGTGTGAAGGACCCGTGACCAGGCCCCGCAGGTGTGAAGGACCCGTGACCAGGCAGGTGTGAAGGACCCGTGACCAGGCCCGGCAGGTGTGAAGGACCCGTGACCAGGCCCCGCAGGTGTGAAGGACCCGTGACCAGGCAGGTGTGAAGGACCCGTGACCAGGCCCAGCAGGTGTGAAGGACCCGTGACCAGGCCCGGGCAGGTGTGAAGGACCCGTGACCAGGCCCCGCAGGTGTGAAGGACCCGTGACCAGGCCCAGCAGGTGTGAAGGACCCGTGACCAGGTCCGGCAGGTGTGAAGGACCCGTGACCAGGCCCAGGCAGGTGTGAAGGACCCGTGACCAGGCCCGGCAGGTGTGAAGGACCCGTGACCAGGCCCCGCAGGTGTGAAGGACCCGTGACCAGGCCCAGCAGGTGTGAAGGACCCGTGACCAGGCCCGGCAGGTGTGAAGGACCCGTGACCAGGCCCAGGCAGGTGTGAAGGACCCGTGACCAGGCAGGTGTGAAGGACCCGTGACCAGGCCCAGCAGGTGTGAAGGACCCGTGACCAGGCCCAGGCAGGTGTGAAGGACCCGTGACCAGGCCCGGCAGGTGTGAAGGACCCGTGACCAGGCCCCGCAGGTGTGAAGGACCCGTGACCAGGCCCCGCAGGTGTGAAGGACCCGCGACCAGGCCCAGCAGGTGTGAAGGACCCGTGACCAGGCCAGGCAGGTGTGAAGGACCCGTGACCAGGTCCGGCAGGTGTGAAGGACCCGTGACCAGGCCCAGGCAGGTGTGAAGGACCCGTGACCAGGCCCGGCAGGTGTGGAGGACCCGCGACCAGGCCCGGCAGGTGTGAAGGACCCGCGACCAGGCCCGGCAGGTGTGAAGGACCCGTGACCAGGCAGGTGTGAAGGACCTGTCACCGGGCAGGTGTGAAGGACCCGTGACCAGGCCCGGGCAGGTGTGAAGGACCCGCGACCAGGCCCAGGCAGGTGTGAAGGACCCGTGACCAGGCCCAGGCAGGTGTGAAGGACCCGTGACCAGGCCCGGGCAGGTGTGAAGGACCCGTGACCAGGCCCAGCAGGTGTGAAGGACCCGTGACCAGGCCCGGCAGGTGTGAAGGACCCGTGACCAGGCCCGGCAGGTGTGAAGGACCCGTGACCAGGCCCGGCAGGTGTGAAGGGCCCGTGACCAGGCCCAGGCAGGTGTGAAGGACCCGTGACCAGGCCCAGGCAGGTGTGAAGGACCCGTGACCAGGCCCCGCAGGTGTGAAGGACCCGTCACCAGGCAGGTGTGAAGGACCCGTGACCAGGCCCAGGCAGGGTGTGAAGGGCCCGTGACCAGGCCCAGGCAGGTGTGAAGGACCCGTGACCAGACCCAGCTCTCTGCAGTCAGGACCCAGCCTGGGACAGACCGTCGCTGCCTCGAGTCCCTCCAGCGGACAGGTCTGCTGCCACTGGGCCCAGCCAAGGAAGAAACAGGGCGGCAGCAGGGATCTCTGGGCCCCTCTTCCTCCTCGGGGCTGAAAGCGCGTGTCCAGCAGTGCCAGCCACGGGCCCGGCACAAGCGCCAGGAGAGGCGAGCAGTCTAGACGGCCAGACAGAACCTCTCAGACAAGGCCACCGGAGAGGCCTCGCCACTCGGCCGCGCCCGCCTGCCGCGCTCAGGACCAGGCCGCAGGCCCAGGACTGAGTCGGGGCTCGCGCGTGCCAGTGCCCGCGGGGAGGAGGACACGCGTCAGGGGAGAGCCGCCCACGCTTCCTTCCTCGGGACCAGGCGGCAGCCCAGGCCCGGCTGGTCTCCGTGGTTTGGGGCCCGGCTGGCCACAAGGAAGAGACCCTGGCGCACCAGAGAACCACAGAAATCCGGATTATGGATGGCCCTGTTCTCTGGTCCCTAGAGTCGGACACCGTGAGACAGGAAGTGGAGGCCGAGGCCGGAGCCTGGGCCACCGGGCAGGGCCAGCCCAGCAGGCCTCGGGGGGCACCGGAGACTCGGCTCGCCCCAGCTGCCGGGACCCTGGCTGCCCCCGCCCGCCGGCCCGGCCTGTGCGCCTGGATCAGGCAGGCGTGTCCTGAACAGGACGCCCTGGACGGCGCCGTCTGACGTCTCCTGAGCCGGTAAAAGTGCCGGGGTCCCCGTGCCAGCCGTGACCCCGGCCCTGGCAGCCGGCCCTAGAGGCGGGGAAAGGCCGCAGAGGGAAAAACATAAACTAGAACCCCAGCCCACGAGGGTCTGCTCACGCTGCCGCCCAGCCCGGCCCCCCGCTCCAGGCCGCGGTCGCCACCCACAGAGAAGCCCCCGCGGCCCCACCCCGCCCCACCCACCGCGCTCATCCACAAGCCGATGCGTCCTAGCAGGCCTCCTTTGCCAGCGACAAAAATAACTATTTTCAAAATTCACAGCAGGGCCTTCGCCTACACACACTGCGCCGACTGGAACCCGGAGGGGGCTGTGCGCAGCGCCGGGCGCGGAGGGGGCCGTGCTAGGCAGCAAGCAGGCTCTGCGGCCCCCACGCCTCTCCTCCGCCCCCTCCCCCACCCCCCCGGCTGAGCTGAGCCCCCTGCACGCACACGCACGGGCGCGCTCAGCACGGCCGGGTCGAGGGGAGCCGGACCTCATCCCGGCGCCCAGACCGGCTCGGGCACGCACCTGAGGTCACGCAGCAAATCCGAGGCCCTCCCGGCCTGCTGGTCAGGCTCACGCACTAGCCCACCACGAGCCCCCAGCTGCCCCAGGACACAGGCGCCCCCCAAACGGTGCTCACACACAGCGCTGCGTCCTCTCCTCTGTGGAACGGCACTTTAATCGCACGTACAGCCCCCCCCCCCCATCACCACGGCCCGTCGTCTGCAGCTCCGCGAGGCAGGCAGCTCCGGGACCAGCATCCCCGCTTATAACTAGGGAAACTGAGGCCCAGGGGGCAAGGACGACACCCCAGCTCCGAAGAGGCGATGGGTTCAGAGACTCTTTTTCACAGCTGTGTCCACCACCCCCAAAGCCGAAGCCGCCGCCGGTCCGGCCAGCTTCCCTGGGGGCCAGGGGGCGGGAACCAGAGCGCCGCCGCGCCACTGCCCTTCCCCCGTGGCCCGGGACTGGCCTCGGCAGCGAAGGCCCTGCCCCTCCGCCCTCGGCTCTGGAAGGGCCCCCCCCCGACCAGGCGGTCGGGTGGCGGGGCTCCCGGCAGCCTCCAGCCCGGACCGCCCTCCACCCGGTCCTCCCCTGGTGCGGGGAGGCCGGGCCTTCCAGCGGCTGTCCGTGGTGAGCCCAGCCATCTTCCCCAGCCCAGCCCCGGGCGAGCCACGGAGCTCCGCTCCCAGACCGGGAGAGGGGCCGAGAGCCGGCGGAGGTCAGCTGAGGCCGCGGAGCGAGTCAGTGGACCGGCAGGACCGGGACGGAGCGGCCACGCCGTCTGGTTGAGTTCCACCCCGTTCCTCGGTGGGGTTCGGCACGCCCCCTTTCCCCTGCGGAAGGAGGCTCGTCTTCGGGCTTCTCTCCCTAAGGAGGCGCAGGGCCAGGCTGAAGCGGGGGACGAGTCGTAGGGACCCGAGGTCCCCGCCACCCCCACCCATCAAATCCGATGGGACATCAGCCTGGCGTTGAGCTTACGGAAGAAAGATCGAAGCCTGCAGAGCTTGCACTTCTTCTTGCGGCGACCCCGGGAGAAGCTCCGAGCCCTGCTTCCCTCCTCCTCCTCCTCCTCCTCCTCCTCTTCCGCCTCCTCCTCCTCCTCCTCGTCGCTGGCCCAGGGCCCCCACGCACCCCCGTTGAAGTCGGGGTGGGCCCGGGGATTCTCGGCGGGGTAGCGCACGGGGATGGCGGTGCGGTTGTAGTCGGCGAGGCGGGCCAGCAGCGTGCGGACCACGTCGGGCCGGCGGCCGGCCAGGTCCTCCCGCTCGTACGGGTCGGCGCTGATGTTGAACAGCCACAGGGCCTGGCGGGCGCCGGCCATGCGCTCCAGGTCCCACCAGCCGCCCGGGAAGGCGGCCAGGGTCTGCGGGGGGATCCAGTCCCCGTAGCCGGGGTCCCCCGTCAGGAGCTTCCACTCGCCCACGCGGATGGCCGCCTGCACGGCCGTGTTCCAGATGCCGAAGCCCCCCTCCAGGGAGCCGTGCCGCGCGTGGTTGTACAGCGGGTCGATGTTGTGCAGGATCTCGGTGCGCGGGGAGGCCCGGCCCTCGCTGATGGCGGGCCACACGTCGTAGCCGTCCAGGCCCTCGGCCGCGGCCGCCGCGCCCCCCGCCAGGCCCACCAGGGTGGGGTACCAGTCCGTGATGTGCACCAGCGCGCGGCTGGTGCGCCGCTTGCGCTTGAGCAGGGGGCTGTGGACGAAGCCCAGGCCCCGCACGCCGCCCTCCCAGTAGGTGCCCTTGCGGCCCCGCAGAGGCCAGTTGCTGCCCCCCGAGAACGTCTGGCCGCCGTTGTCGCTGGAGAAGACGATGACGCTGTTGTTGTAGAAGCCGTAGCGCTTGAGGGCCCGGGTGATGTTGCGCACCGCCTCGTCCATGCAGGTCACCATGGCCGCGTACTTGCGCCGGGCCGCGTTGCCCAGGCCGCGGTAGCGGTACAGGTACTCGCGGGGCGACTGCAGGGGCGTGTGCACCGCCTGGAAGGCCACGTAGAGGAACAGGGGCCGCCGCGGGCTGTGGCTGGCCAGGATGCGGCTGACGCGCCGCGCGTAGAGCAGGGTGGAGTACTGGCCGCTGAGCCCCCAGGCCACGTCCTCGCCCTCGTGCAGGTCGAAGCCGCACACCCCCGGGCCGTCGCAGTTGTCGTAGGTGTAGTAGTCCACGTTGCCCGTGAGCGAGCCCAGGAAGGTGTCGAAGCCCCCGGCGCGTGGGCAGGCACGCCTTGCGGTAGAAGCCCAGGTGCCACTTGCCCACCATGTGCGTGGAGTAGCCCGCCTCCCGCAGCCTCTGCGGCAGCGTCACCTGGTCCAGGGGCAGGCAGTTGGGCTGCCGCGGGCCGGATGATGGAGTGCTGCAGCCCCGTGTGGATCTGGTACCTGGGGGGGGGGGGGGGGCGGAGAGGGAAGGTGAGTCACGGGCTGCTCTTCCTCCCGCCGGCCCACCCCCAGAACCGCCCTGCGGTGGCCTGCGGCCCAGTGCCAGCGGAGACCGGCGACCGTCCGCACCGGGTCGCCCCCGAGGGCCTCCGGGGCGCCCCCGCGCTGAGCCCTCAGATCCGCGGAAGGAGGCGTCACTGTGGTTCCGCAGATGAGACCGACGCGGGGACCAGTCGGGCCATGCTGGGAACCACACGGCGAGGAAGGTGAGTGAGGACTGAAGAGCTGAACGAAGGTCGGGAATGACCGCCGAGCCAGGTGCGGTGGTGCACGCCTGTGAGCTTAGCGACTAGACAGATGGAAACCAGAGGATGATGAGCTCGAGGCCACACTGGGCAAAGGGAGCAGAAAGACCCTGTCTAAAAAACAAAATGGCGCCAGGCACCAGTGGCTCATGCTTGTAATCCTAGTAGCTAGGAGGCTGACATCTGAAAATTGTGGTTCAAAGCCAGCCCAGGCAGGAAAGTCCTTGAGACTCTTATCTCCAATTAATCACAGAAAAAAAAACAAAACAGGAAATGACTAGCGTTGTGACTTAAATGGTAGAGAATCCGTCCAGTGTCAGTCCCAGCAGGGCAAAACAACATTAAGAACAATAGCTAACACCAAGCATACACAGTGTGTTCAGCAGCGCTCTAAATCTTCACCCAAACGAAATCCTACATGTTATTATTCCCAGTTCCCAACTTGAGAAACCGAGGCCCAGAAAATTAAATCATAGCTCTAGCTGGGGTGGGCTTTGTGTTCCGAGTTCTCCGCCTCCTGACTTCAGAGTCCCGAAACCCTATCTGCCACCCTTGCTAGAGGCCTGCAGCCAGAGCCCCCCTCACGGGCAAATTCCTCTTCACCCCTCAAAGTCCGTCCTAAAGGCGACCTCTGCTGTCAGGTCTCACATGACTCTCCTCCCACCGTCCTATTTGGCTATCAGATTACACTCACTTGTACAAGCTCCTGCACACATTGGTAGGTGACGGGACTGCCATTTGCACAGCTTTGCGTTCCTAGCAGCCCCGTGAGGCTTAGGCAGTTACTTATGGAATGAACGCACGGGTATGTGAACGGGTAGAAGAGTGGAGGAGCAAACGAGTGGATGAGTCAGTGAGTAACTGAACGATGGCACTCCGAGAGCTTTAGGGCCTGAGAGGAACCAACTCTTCTACTCGATTTATCCACGGAGACGGGGGCTGGGATTCGCTGTCAGATGCTGTATCGCACTGACAGGTTCCCGGCCATCCAGCCCATACCTCCCACACCCCGTCTGCTTTTTTAAAAAGAAACTGAGGTCAGGGGAGGGAAGGGCCTTCCCTGCCCAGTGTCACGCAGCAGCCCCGGGCGGAACCGAGATGCGAACATCAATCCGAGCGGGGTCGGGGCGGCAGGACTCTTTCCCGGCGATCGGCTGCCCTTCCCGTCCGCGTGGGGCGTCAGCTGGCCTGTGTGCGCGAGGGAGCTGGCCGGCGCGGGAGATCCCCAAGACCAGCCGGGTCCCCGCGCTGTACGAGGCTGGCCCCCCGGCCCCCCGGCCCCCCGGGTCCTCACGCGGCCTCTCCGGCCAGCTCGCCTGCACGGGCGCACTGAGGCGGGAGTAAGTGAACGTTAGCGAAATCCCAAATTCCCGTTCCTCCTTCCCCCTTCGGTGGTCAAGGCCCCATATGATCCGGGATCTATGGTGCTCAGGGTCTCTTAAGAAGACTCGGAGTAAATAAGAAGTCTGAAACTTCACAAGTGTGTCGGAATCCCAACACACACCCCCACCTCCAATCCAAATTAGCCTAAGACCTGACATCTTCAGACCATCCCTAGGGGCTCTGCTTATGTTTCCTTTTTAACACTATGTACCACATACATATATTATCTCCCATCCTTATTTTAAAAACTGGTGGTGGCTCATGCCTGTGATTCTAGCTGCTGAGGTAACTAAGATCTGTGGGGTGCTATTCAAAGCCAGCCCAGGCAGGAGAGTCCATGAGACGCTTATCTCTAACTGACCAGCAAAAACCTGGAAGTGGAGCCATGGCTCAAATAGTAGAACAGAAAAAGCTAAGAGATGGCGCCCAGGCCTGGAGTTCAAGCCCTAGTATCGGTGTGTACATGCACACGCACACACACACAGCAGGGAAGACTGTCACTAACACACACACAGCAGGGAAGACTATCACTAACACACACACACAGCAGGGAAGACTATCACTAACACACACACAGCAGGGAAGACTATCACACACACAGCAGGGAAGACTAACACACACACACACACACACACACACACACACACACGACCATCACGACCCCCACTGCACAGATGGAATGAAGGATCCCAACAGTGCCGAGGCCAGGCCAAGATCACACAGCTGGCAGGAGTGGGGCTGAGCTGTGAACCCAAGTCCACCCAAACCAGGCGAACATTTCTGTGTAACACAGTTTCCCCAGCTTCACTCAAGCTCAGCGGTGATGAGACCCGGTAAGAGCCCCCGCTGAGCGTCCCCGGACGGGGCGGGGAGGGGTGGAGTACTGCTCCTACCGTGGGTGGACCTGTTAAGAGTTACCAAAGACGATGTTCAGGAGAGTGCAACAAGCAATTGCGGCGCTCTCTCCAGTTACAGCAAGCGCAAGGCCTGGATGCATCCCCACGCGGGAAGGAGGGGAGGCAGGCCCGAGACGGACAGGCAGATGCTGCGTGGCGCCGTGCCGTGCACTGCTGACCGCACAGGTCGGGGCTGGAGCCTCGCCCTGCTGGCTGCTCGCTCCACTGCTCAGACCCAGTCTCCGCTCACCCTCCAGGGAGGGAAACGCTAACGATTGCAAAACTCTCGGCAGCCAGCGCCCTTCTCCCTCTCTTCAGGAGACGGTCAACGTCCAGTGTGCACAACCACCACCGCCACGGCCTCAGCTGTGAAAGCATCCTCACCCTCCTCCTTCCTTTTCCTCCTCCCAGTCGCTGTACCCAAATGCTGAGTGTCAGCTCAAGGGAAGGGGGGACACCGCCCTCCCATTCCTAGCCCTGCTCAGCCCTTGAACTCTCCGACCTCTCCCCTACAGACACTGAACCTGGATACAAAGCCAGCAGGCCTCAGTTTCCCATCCAGGAAACAGGGAAAACTACGGCTCTGGGTCCTGAGATCACACTCGTGGCTCTGGGTGGAACTTGGAGAAAGCGTGCCTTGGCCCCTTTCCAAAGGGGATGAGCTCAGCCCTGCTAGAGGCTTTTCCCCCAAGTGGCCAGACCTCGCCTTCTGCACCTCCCTCCCGTCCCCTGCTCTTTTCATCCCGTAACCCAGTGCCCCACTGGGGATAGCTCCTGGGGAGAAGGGAGCACCTCTGGGCCTCCCAGCCAATCCGGGAGGCTTCCGCAGCCGAGATAGAGAAGCTTGGAAAGGCGAGCAGGTAGCCTAAGGGCACACGGGCCAGTGCCGCCCTCGGCCTTCGTCCGGTCATCACTGAGCTGTGGGGACCCGCATCCGTCCAGACCTCCGCAAGCTGCTGCTTACTGACAGCCAAGCAGTGTGAGTTTTAACACACAACTCGTTCTTCATTCACAGCTTGTTTCTGACCAGAAACGTCTTCGCCTACCTCAAAGACCAGGAAACCGAGGCTCTGAGTCTCGGGAGAGTTACGTGACATGTACAGAGGCTGGTCCTTTCAGTAGGCAGAGCTTTCAGAATCAGTGTGGAGGGCTGCCATGTTTTTCTGAGAAAGGAATGACTACATGTCTCCTCTACATGGGGCGGAATGCGTGTGTCCTAGAACAAGAGAGAGAGGAGGAAAAGAGAGCGCGCGCTCCAAGAGGATCAGATGCAGCGTTCGGCTGTAGACCAGAGAAGACAGGGCACGTTAGCCATGAAGTCCCAGCCCAACGGAGGCAAAGTTATCCCACGCGGCTTCCCAGGTCCAGCCCGAGGGCGTGGGGAGGGGGGTCTGGGTAGGTTTAGGGCCCCCTGCCCACCCCCCCTACCTGCCGGTGAGGAGCTGGCTGCGGGAGGGCGTGCAGATGGGCTGGATGTAATAGTTCTCCAGCTTGACCCCCTCGGCGGCCAGCCGGTCCAGCGTGGGGGTCTCGATGTCCGACCCGTGGTAGCCCACGTCGTGGTAGCCCTGGTCGTCGGTGAGGATGAAGATGATGTGCGGAGGCTGAGACGGGGCGGGTGGCGGCGGCGGCTGCGCGTCCGCCTCCCCGGGCCCGTCAGCCACGAGGCTCGGCTTGGCCCAGTCCCAGGACAGGTAGCCGAGGCTGAGCAGGCTGACCAGGGAGAAGCCGGTGAGGGCGTGCATGGCGGCGCCAGCCTCGGCGGGCGTCCCGGGGCGCAGGGCTCCCCGGGCCCCGATGCCTCCCGTGCCTGGGCGCACCGGCTCCCCGGGCCCCGATGCCTCGCGTGCCTGGGCGCACGGCTCCCCGGGCCCCGATGCCTCCCGTGCCGGGGCGCACGGCTCCCCGGGCCCCGATGCCTCGCGTGCCGGGGCGCACGGCCCGACCTCCCGCCTGGACGCCCCCAGGGGCAGCCCCGGGCCTGGCCGGGTCGTCGGGGCCGGAGCTGGGCGCCCTCCGCGGGGCGCCTCCCGCCGCCCTGGCTCCCCCAGCCTAGCCCGGCCAGCCCGAGACGCGGCGCGGCGGCTGCCCGAGCGCGCTCCGCACCACCATGCCGAGCTCCTCTCCCGGCGGGCGGCCCGGGCGGCCCTGGCTTCCCCTCCCCTCCACGCCCCCCACCCGACCCCGGCACCCCCGGCCGGCCCCGCGCCCCGCCCCGCCACTCGGAACCGTCGGGCGCCCCGCGGGGCGGTGGGCCGGACCCCAGAAGGGAAGGGGAGGGGAGGGAGCCGGGGCCGGGGCGGGCCGGCGAGGGGGGAAGCGGTGACATCTGCCCGCGGACCCCCCGGTGGCGGGGCCGGCCCGACGCCGCCCCGCTCCGCCCCGCCCTGGGCGCGGGGCCCGGGCCGCGGGGCGGGGCGCACGGACCCCGGCCAGCCCAGCCGGGCCGGGACGCGAGGAGAGCGAGCTGCGCTGCCCGGAATCCGGCGGGGCGATCCCGGAACGGCCCAGGCCGAAATCCCTCCCTCGTGGAATCTCCGCGTCACCGCGCGCCAGCCCTGGAAAGGGCGCGCAGACTGTTCTCTAGCCCAGGGGGGTGGATCCGGCGCGGGGAAACTGAGGCCTGGGGTCGGCCGGGACACCTCTAGGTCTCGGAAAGACAGTGTCCGCTCCCCGCGGCCTTTGCCCCCCTCCACCCCTCCCCACACTCGTCCTGCAATTCCCAGGCCAGAATCTTACAAGTGCCGGCCCTTCCCAGGCCTCAGGATTGTCATGAGCACCTCATGATGGGGGCTGCCCGACCACCGCCAAGGCCAGTGGCTGTGGCCGGCCGAAGACCCCACAGACAGACCGGGGTTCCCCCCTGTAATCCCAGCTTACTCAGTGGACTGGATCTGAGGAGCCATGCTTGAAGCCAGCCTGGGCAGATAAATCCCACAGACTCTTATCTCCAACTGACCTGCAAAAAGCCAGAAATGAAGGTGTGGCTCAGGCAGTAGAGCACCAGCCTTGAGCTTGAAGGCCAGGACGAGGCCCTGAGTTCGAGCTCACTATGGCACAAAAGAGAAAAACAAAGAGATGGCGCAGACCTGTCTCTCGCTGTCCCTTGTCACAGGTGCGCGTAGACCGCACTGTTGCGTACCGGCCTTCTGACTTTTCAAAAGGAACCCCCGGATATGTGTTCCAGTTGTTCCGTGTTCCTAACAGTTTAAAGTGGAAAGTGTAAGAACCCTGGAAGTATTATCAGGCCATTGGGTGCCCATTTTAACTCCAGTTCTGCAACATTTTCCAAATGTTTACTGGGCCGAATTTTTTTAATGGGAAAACTGAGCTGAACAAAACCAGTCAGGCTTCTTTAGCCCTAAGGCTTCACGTGTCTGTGTGGGCACGGCTGATGGCCAGGGGGGGTGGGCTGAGCTGACGCCCGGCGTGAGGGGACCAGGGGAGGCCTTTCCCAGTGCTCCTCGGCAGATGTGGCCATCAAAGGCTGCCCAGGTGTACCTTCTCTCCAACACCTTTTGCCTGCCAAATCCCAGCTCCCTCTGGCTGCAAACCACTGTGTGGGGGAAGGAAAGCAGGCCTCCAGAATAGCAGCCCATGGAGAATCTGCATTTTGCAATGAGGGCTGCGTGGGGCCGGCCGCTCCTGTGTGCTCAAAGCCCCAGATTTAGGGTGACCAGATTTATCAGAAGGGAAAACGGAGGCTGTTGTTCTGGCAAAAAGAGATGTTGAGGACAGACAGGAAAAGTACAGCCTCCTGAGGGGAAGCTTGCTAAAATGGTGCTTCCGGAGGCTTCCGCCGAGGCTGCCCTAGGTGACAAAGTAGGACAGGTTGTTGCATTTGTTACATTTTCTCAGGCCCTCCTCAGGAGCAACTGACCAGGGCTGCCTTCCACCTGCTTGGTGCACAAAGAGAATGGGGATGGCGGGGGGGGGGGGGGGGGCTCAGCCTGACTCAAAAAGGCCCAGGGGGGCGAGATCACCGGCCCACGATCTAGATGGAGCTGCCACGGAACAGGTAGTACTTCAGAGTTTGGGGGAGAATTTCAGCACGGACTCTGTCATAGACTGCTTGAGTTCAAATCCTGCCACTGAGCTGGCCCTGGGGAAATACTTTCTCTCCCTTGGCGTCAGTTGCTTTGTCTGTAAGTGCGGCCATAACGTAAATAAGCAAGTGTGATGCTCAGTGCCGCGCTCCGCAGTCCACGGCTGTGGGGCCAGGAGTATTCTGCGTGGCTATTTTCTCTTTTGGTCTGAGACCAGGACTCAAACTCAGTCCCTGATGCTTTTGCTCCTTAGCTGGTGCTCCACCAACTGAGCCACACCTCCCATCTCTGTTGTTTTTTTTAAATGGTGGTCCTGGGGTTTGAACTCAGGCCTCAGTGCTTGCTAGGAAAGTGTTCTACTGCCTGAGCTACGTTCTCAGTCCTTTTGCTTTACGCTGTGTTTCAGAAAGGGCCTGATGTTTTTTTGCCCTGGCTAACCTTGGACCTCCATCTTCCCATCTCCACCCCCAAGTTGCCGAGATCACAGGTGTGCTCCAGCAAGCCCAGCTCTGTGATTCTTGAGAGGAAGGAGTACGTCCTGTGGGTGAAAGTTACTAGGAGACAGATTTCAGGACAATTTAAGAGATTACTTTTATAGGAGCTCCAGAAGCTTGCTCAATAAAAGGACAGCAGCACCGGGTGACTCACCATGGGGAGGGGCGTGGGCGGACCGCCGAGGCCGAGCTCCGGGTCCCCGTAGACACACTCGCTTTCTCCCGGTAATCCCTGAAGCCCACAGGGCCTCGGTGGGCACCAGGCTCCCTCGAATGCCCCGGGAGACGTAAACATCAGTCCTCATACGCCATCGTGCCGCTGGCCAGACATTCCAAAACCTCAGAAGGACAAGTCCGAAATGAAGACAAAGCATACTAGGAATCCAGGTCACACTGCTTTCAAGACGGACTACTTGCCTTCCTTCCTTGTTCTCTGCAGGGCGCTTCCCGCGTCCTTCCCTAGGCCGGTGTCTGCAAGCCCTGCCCTCCCCCCGTCCCACTCCTGAAATCCAAGTTAAGGCCCCGGAAGGAAGGCACGGGGACGCATTCTCTCCCTCCCAGGCAAATCTGCGCTGCTCACTTTCTGTTTCAGAACCCAGCTGTTTCCCAGATGACACCCATTCCATCCAGGAAAGACCGACGTTCCCCCGTTCACACCGGTGCTATGATCCCCTGCCCCTACGCGACAGCCACATCCAGCACGACCAGAAGCCCGACGCCTGCCACAAAACGCAGGTTAGACGTGACAGCAGTATAGCTTGGTGACTTCCTGGCTCTTGGAGACTCTCTTTCCATTGATAAGAGATCAGACTTGGAAACGTACTGAGTTCTCCATTGCTGACAAGAACAAAATGTCCATGTGTCTAGGAGGTGACAGAAAGGTTTTTGAACTAAAGTGGGGAACAATGCAAAGGGACTTAGACTATTCTTTCAGACTTGACTATGTCCATTATGCTAATTGTTTGTCCTCAGACAGCTTTTTAGGGCATGGAGATCTAAAAATGGAAAAGTGGGTAAGAATGTTTGGTAGCTTCTTCTTTCACTGCTATGCATTTCTCTGTGTGTGTGTGTGTGTGTGTGTGTGTGTGTGTGTGTGTGTATTGTATGGGTGTGACAGAGAGAGATAGAGACAGAGGGAGACAGAGACAGAGGGACCTGGAAACAGAGACAAAAACAGACAGAGGGACAGAGAGATACAAAGCCAGAGAAACAGAGACACAGGAGGGGGGGCAAGGAGTAGGTATATGTGCGTATTTGGTCGTCTTTGAGCTAAAATTGCCTGAGTATAGCTAAGACTTCCTTCAAGACACTTAGAAGCCTTGGTGAAGACTTTGCACACTGCCATTTTCTCCCTTGAGGTCAATTTGTCTAGGCTGGCCACGTCAGAGCCTGAAAGAACACAGAGGAGGCCTCTGAACAGTCAGAAATATCACCAGGACCGATTCCTTAGCTCACTCAGGAATTGCTCGGCCTTCCACACACAAAGCCTACTGAGTGTTCCATCACACGCAGCTCTAGAAAGACCCTCCCTTCCGTTCCCAGCCCAAGACTAGCAGAAGGAGCTCAGCGAGCTCAGGTAAGAAGTTGTCTCGGACAAGTGAATACTTTATAGTAACCCATTTCATACTAAAACTTTAGACAGAAATGAAAAAATAAAGCTGGACTCTGGTGGCGCACACCCGTAATTCTAGCTACTTAGGAGACAGGGATTTGAAGATTGTGGCTCGAAGCCAGCTTGGGCAGAAAATCCTGCGGGACTCTTATCTCCAATTAACCAGCAAAAAGCCAAAAGTGGAAGTGTAGCTCAAGCGGCAGAACACCAGCCTTTAGCAAGAAAGGGGGGGGGGGAAAGCTAAGCAAGATCACAGCACCCCACTTCTCCTGGCTGCTCGTGGACAGGCTACCTCCTCCTCGCGAGCTGCTCCTCTCAGAAAGAGGAAGCCCACAGAGGTCACCCGAGGAGGGGCCGCTGCTTCCACTCCAACACCCGCTGTGGGGTGGGCGCATTACTATTGAGAATTAATTGTTAGTGGACAGCAGAGGTGCTGGGCTATGTCAGTGGCAGGGTCCCTTTGTATCCTGCTGTAGGAAGTCCTGGAGAGAGAGAGAGAGAGAGAGGCCTGCCCAGTGAGCGGTTCTCCCCTACATGCTGCCTAAGGGGGCATCTTGATGCCCTTGCGCTTGCTGGGTATCTGTTACTGGGGCAGATGGTTCTGGGGGCTCTGGGGAGTTTTCCTCCTTGATGCCGGGGCGCCCTTCACACAGTGGGGGGAGACGCGCCCCGCCGATCCTCGCTTCCAGCCGTCTGGGTGGTCTCTCCGCGTGTCCCCGGTCCCAGTGGCCGGGATCCCGGTGTCAGGCATCCGAGCGGGGAGTGGGCGAGAGCCCGCGCACCCAGAGCCCCCGACGTGAGCGCTTCCTGGGGCCCCGTCCCAGCGTCTCAATGGCTTCTTTCTGTGGTGCTCAATGGAACATTCTTCCGCGTGGATTATTGAAAGCAGAGCTCAGCGCACAATGGGCACTCTGTGCTCCCCGCCGCTGCCCGATCTGTTTGCCCAGCCCGCCTGTGGCTCACCTCTGGGCACCCTCCCTACCCTCCACCCCCCGGCCCCCGGCCCCACCCCGACGCCAGCTCAAAGGAGGGCCCTGTGAAAGGGCTTGTTCTCCGCCGGCTCAGAAGTCCCCGCCGTGGCCTCTGCCGGCCTTGGGAGGAGTTGGCCTAACGGGACCGGGGCTGCTCCCCACGCGTCCACCCTGGGCTCTGCCCCCTTTGATGTGGTGGCTTCCATCCTCGCCGGTCAGCTGCAGCTTTTTATTCCTCTTCACACACACACTTCCAGAGAACTCAGTGGGGGCCCAGAGAAACAGAGGGTGGGATACTGAAATGGGTGGCGTGCGGTGCTAAGTCTTCACAGGCCCAAGAAAAGAAGAAAGAATGTTCCGGTTAACGGTGAGCTCCCCGAGCCGGGAGCTGGCGGCCTGGTATCGTAGCTATTCAGGAGGTCTGAGATCTGAAGATCGCTGTTTGAAGTCAGTCCAGACAGAAAACCCCATGAGTCTCCTGCCTCCAGTTAGCCAGCACAAAGCCAGGAGTAGAGGTGCTGCCCCGCTGGTAGAGGGCCGGCCTCGAGAAGAAAGGTGCACACGCGAGGCCCCGAGTTCAAGCCTCAGTACAACATCAAAAACATGAGATCCTTGGTCCCAGGCAGCCTGCGTGCTAGCCCCGCTCTATCATTCGCTAGCTGTGTCCTTTAGCTACCTGTTCATCTCTCTGGGCCCCAATTTTCTTATTTATAAGATGGGGGCTGGGCTGGGGATATAGCCTAGTGGCAAGAGTGCCTGCCTCGGATACACGAGGCCCTAGGTTCGATTCCCCAGCACCACATATACAGAAAATGGCCAGAAGCGGCGCTGTGGCTCAGGTGGCAGAGTGCTAGCCTTGAGCACAAAGAAGCCAGGGACAGTGCTCAGGCCCTGAGTCCAAGGCCCAGGACTGGCCAGAAAAAAAAAAGAAAAAAGATGGGGAAAAAATAGTTCCCTTCTAAAGGAATTCTTAGCTCAGCGTCTAGTGTATAATGAGCTCTCTCCAAGTGATAGCTATTGTTATTATTGCTACTATATTTGGATTCTATTGTCATTAGACTTTGATTTCATGCCTACAAGTATACATACAGCCTCGGGAGACAAACCTGCATTTCCCCCAGTCAAGTTGTTTTTGTCCTCTGGAATTTTCAATAGCTATTAGCTGTCTCCAGTGGGGAAAAAAAAAAAAGCTCAAGCACATTAGTCTGGCCAGCAACAGAACTTTCTCTTTCTCCTTTTTGTTTTTTTGGTACCCATACTGGGTCTTGAACTCCTGGCCTGGGTGGTTCTTTAGCTCTTTCACTCAAGGCTGGCAGAGCCACTTGAGCCACGGCTCCATTTCTGGCTTTGTGCTGGTTAATTGGAGATATGAGTCTCACAGACTTTTCTACCTAGACTGGCTTTGAACCGGGATCCTCAGCTCTCAGCCTCCTGAGCGGGTAAGACCACGGGCCTGTGCCAGGAACTCGCAGCTCGCTCTCTTTCTCCTCTGTAATGGTCATAGGGTACAAGGCAGGCAGACAGTCCCGACACTGCTCTTGCTATTTTCATTGTTATCGTCCGCTATTGTTGGAGAAATTGGCTTTTAGCACAAACAATGAGGAGACTCTGGAGAGCCAAAGAACCCTGCATTCTTATCAAATCTGCATTGGGAAGCAACAATAAAGATGGAGTCATTTGCATTTTTTGAGTATTTATGAGCTCTCTATGACTCTTCCGCGTATCTCACGCAACTCTCACACAGTCCTAGGAAGTAGGTAAAATTGTTATCACCCGCAACTCAAGATGGAGAGGCCAGAAACACAGCAAGGGAAGGGAACTTGCCCAAGGTCACACAGCCAGAAAATGTCAAAGGCAAGCTGGAACCCGTCTCAAGGCTGATGCTTCTTGGGAAGGTCCCCTGGGGCCTCCTGTAGCCCCGTCTCTCTTCTGAGGGAATGGTGGGGCGCCCACATCCCTGGTGGGGTGGCCCGGAGGCGGCCGAGGGGAACGACTCAGACGGGGCCTGTGGCCTCCACCCCGGGCGGAGCTACCCCACCGGGAGCCCAGGTAGGAAGGGAGCCAGCAGGGAATCTTCTTGCAGACCCGTTATCCGTCCTCCCCCGCTGCTCCACGGCCCCTCCAGGAGTTTTGCGATGTCCTCAAACCTCTGCCCTGGGAGGCAGAGGCTTCCTCCGGCGGCCTGTCTTCTCAGACCCAAGCGTCACGGGTCTCAAGCATCTGCTAAGGGCCAGCGCGACCCAGCCCCCGCTGCCTCCCAGCCCTGGCTAGACCTCAGCTCCGAAGGCAGGATGCTCACTAATGACGGGGAGGAAGCTTGCTCTGTTCCCATGGCAACTGCAGTGCTCTACTTAGTCAATCACTTCTGAAGCTCACGCCGGTATGAAAGTTATTCCACATAGAAGTACTTAACCCTCGTCCCGGAATTCTGCTCTGGATCTTTAGATCCTCCCGAGTCCCTTCCAAGTTAAGGTTCTCCCCCTCCCCGTTTGTGGAAGTCCTTTCATGTTCAAAGTCCACTTCAAACCCCCACTCTTCCAAGAGACCCTTCCCGACCCCCTCCTTCTCCTCCCCCCCCCCCAGAGTCACCCTCACGGGGCACGTTTATGATCCTGTAGATCACAGTGCGCGTGTTTCACAGTTATTTATGTGTCTCCTTCTGAGCCCCGGGTGAGTGATCGGGCCGTAGTAGGTGCTAAACAAACATTTCTTTAAATTTATTTGAATTTCCCTTTCAGGGTTTTTAAAAATTACTATTATTAACAGAACAGACCACCACTAATAATCCCTTGTGCCTGTAAAGTTATTTACGGTGTATATATAGCTCGTGCTGGGAGGGCACGGCTCGGAACGCCAGCTCCTCCCTCCCTGGCTGGGTGACAGGGCTTTGGCCGCGCAGCCTCCCCCAAGGGATGAACTGGTTTAAGAACGAAAATAGATGTGCAAAGGCCAGATACCTGCAAAGCCTTGCTACCGGCCAGCTCTCCTCTGTGACTCGAGGCGCTGGAATGGGGGGGGACGGGGATCGGGTGTGTGTCGGGAAGAAAGCAAAGCTCGGGGTTGAGAGGCTCTGCCTGAGCGCCCGGGCTCCCGTCCCCACTGGCATCGGTTATCCGTCTTTCCTGAACAACGACCTCCTCCCCCTCCCCCTCCCCCCCCCCCCTCCCCACCCCCCCGCGTCAACTCCAGGAGCAGGCGTGGCCGTCCACGCACCGGCCAGGTCACCCCCGAGGCTGCCCACTGAGCCCGTGCGGAGGTGGTCTCCTTGACCCCTAACTTGGAGCAAGAAAAGTAGCAGCCGGGGCTCGCCTGGGGCTGCTTCTAAGCCAGGGGGAAGAAGCCGTGCCCAGCGGCGAAGAGGAGGCCTCCGCGATCACTGGAGTTACCCCTGGAGCTAGAAGCACCCACCCCGGGCCTTAGCTTTCCGCATGATCGTGTTCCTTCTTCCTCGCGGCGCTTCGTGTTGGTGTCCCCACCCCCAGAAGCCGAGGACCCCTCCCCCACTGCATTCATTCTCGGGACAGTCGCTTGCTGAACGGCTGCCCCGGGCCTTTCCATCCCCCCGGCCGACACTATAAGATGACCTCCCGGGGGGGGGGGGGTTACCCACTGACGCCCCTCAGCATTCGAAGTCACTGAGGTTCAGACAGGAGAACTATCTAGCTTTTCACATGACCCAGAGTGCCCGTCTCCATGGAGGCTAGGCAAGAACAGGCAGCCAACAGCTGGGATCGACTGCCAGTGATCGGGGGATATTTCATGAGTTTCTACTCAGCTGGAAGTTTCTAGGGCAAGGGCAGGGGCTGGGTCTGGAGGCTGATCTCCAGCCATCGGGTCTGGGAGCAGTAGGGTGCTGTCTAGTTTGAAGGTTTCAAATCTCATACTGCTGGCCAAACTGAAGATGCTCCCTTTAGTCTGGAGTGATAGAGCTCTTCAATACGGAGACTGTTTCAGAAGGAGGCTTCTTCTCACAGGAGCCTTCAAGATTCTTCTTGTAGGGAGCAGCTTCATTTTCTGGCCTAGTCTGTGGCTGGATTTACCCCATCCTTCTGAATGATCCACCCCGGGAAAACTCCATCTGTTCAAAACCCAGCCCTTCGTGGAGACGGCCATGTCTACAAGGTGGGTTTCTACCTGGCTTGATTTGCTTGCCTCTGCCCGATTGGCACCCGCCACAGAGGCTAGCCCACCATCCATGGTTAAGCTTCTCTCCAGTATACATAAAAGGCACTTTGGTCTGTGTGTGTGTGCTGGTCCTGGGGCTTGAACTCAGCATATGGTCGCTGTTCCTGAGCTTTTTTGCCCAAAGCCAGTGCTCTACCACTTGAGCCGTAGCTAGAGATCACAGTCTCTGGGACTTTCCTGACTGGGCTGGCCTTGAACCACTAACCTCAAATCTCAGCCTCCTTAGTAGCTAGGATTACAGGCGTGAGCCATCTTGAGGCAGATTGGCCATGAAACTCACACAGCTTAAGCTTTCAGATCTTTCCATGGTCTCATCCCTCTTTAAGCCCAAAGGGAATCCCAGCAACATGCTCACATGGCCACATGCTTCTGTAAAATTTGACTCAGGTTAACTATAACTCACTGTGATCCATGACTCTGTTCACTGTTGTTTTTTCCTCCTGTCTGGTGGGTTTAGAATATCTGTGATGGCTTGAGGAGTTGGCTCAGGGGAAGTTGATTTGAGGATACATTTAGCATTTGACAGGACTCTTAAGGTTCACCTAAGCTGGTAGAGAAATAGCTTCCGCTGTTCTTGCTGCCCCCAAAGCTGACCCGACTGGCATAACAACACGGAAATGCAGATCTGGGCTTGGTTGGAGACATGAAGGTGTCCTCCAGTGCCTGGTGAGAGAGAGAGAGAGAGAGAGAGAGAGAGAGAGAGAGAGAGAGAGAGAGAGAGAGAGAGAGAGAACATGTGTTCAAAAGAAGAGAAATGAGAAATCAAGGGAGTCAGACACTAGGCTGTGGAAAATTCTTCCAATTATCAGACCTGTAAAATTGGAAACAGAAGCCTCTATACTCAGAGATGCTTAGACAAAATGGAAATTATTCCTGTCAGGAATAATATTCTCTCAAATGTAGTGCATATAATTATAATGTGCCATAACTATTTTTTCCTTTTTTTGATGGGTATCATGGTGTTATGGGTTGAATTGTGTCTCCATAAAAAAAAGATATGCTGAATTCCAAGTGTCTGAGAATGTGACATTGCTTAGAAAGAGGGTCCTTGCCAAGGTCATCAGCGTAAAAGATGGTTACTCAGAGCCGGGTACCAGTAGCTCAAGGTTGTAACCCTAGCTCTTCAGGAGGCTGAGATCTGAGAATCACAGTTCAAAGCCAACCCAGGCAAGAAAGTCCATTAGATTGTTATCAATAAGAACTACTTTAAAGAAAGAAGAAGTGGAACTGTGGTAGAGATCTAGCCTTGAACAAAAAAATCTTAGGAACAGTACCCGGGCCCTGAGTTCAAGCCCCAGGACCAACACATACCCCCTCCCAACATATACACCCAAAAGGGTGACCTTGGGTCCAATGTGACTTGTATCCTCATAAAAATGACATTTGAATACAGATAGGTACATAAAGAAATAACGGTATGTGAAGATGATGAATCTACAAACCACTGAGCACCAAGGATTGTCAGAGAATTTCCCAAGAGAAAGGCACAGCCCATCCGCAGAAGCCCACTCTACGGATCCCTTCATTTTGGCTTCCTAGACTCTAGAACTCAGAGACAATACATTTCTGATGTTCAAGCCACCCAGATAAAGCGCTTCATTAAGTCAGCTTTAGCAAAGCAGTGCACACGAGAGATAGAACGTGTCAGAACCCCTGGAACTGTGGGCAGCGGGCCTGTAGCAGTACAAAAATGGTAAGAACATCCATGTGTGAAGTCGTAGGTGTCTGCACTCAGCTATCAAAAACTACACAAAGCCAGGCACAGGTGGCTCACACCTGTCATTCCTAGCCAGTCGGGAGGCTGAGATCTGGGATGGTGGCTCAAAACTAGGCCAAGCAGCACAGTCCATGAGACTCTTACCTCCAATTAACCACCAGAAAACCAGAAGTAGAGCTGTAGCTCAAGTGGTTAGAGTGCCAGCCTTGGGCAAAAAGAGCTCAGGGACAGTGCTCAGGCCCTGAGTTCCAACCTCAGGACCAGCAACAACAAAAAAACCTTAACAGATCAGCTGGACACGGGTGGCATGCCTATAATCCTAGCTACTCCGGAGGCTAAAAGCGGGGGAATCCCTATTTAAAGCCAGCCAAAGCAGAGCAATCTGTGACTCTTATCTCCAATTAACTAGCAAAAAGCCAGGTGTGGCTCAAGCGGTAGAATATACCAGCCATGAGTGGAAAGGCCAGGTGAGCGTACAAGGCTCTGAGTTCAAGCCCCAGTATTGGCACACACACACACACACACACACACACACACACACACACACACACACACACACCCCAGAAAATTCAATCAACCCCATTAAGGAGGAAGGCTGGGCCATCTTTCCATTCTTCATAGTAATGATTACAAACTCATTTCCTATTAAGAGTGGGCCTGTCCTCTTCCAGATACTGTGAGGCCCTCTGGGACTCTCTCTCTCTCTCTCTCCCTATCCCCCCCCAAGCCCTTAGCCTGGCCATGTCTCCCCAGAGCCTCTTAAGAACAGCAGCAGGCGACTCTCCGCTCTCATGGACCTGGAGCTCAACTATGAGACCCCAGGGAGTGCAAGGGGCCCAGTAGCCTGGACTCTCTCTGGAACCCGCCCTTCCCCGTCACTTTCCATTCCTTTCCGCCACCCAGAAAACGCAACGGGGAGTCCTTTCCATTCAGAACCTGTTTGCCACGGACGGGCTGTCCCAACTGCCCTGCGGAAAGCCAGGGAAACGTGGGCTCCGCTGGCTTTTTCCTTCCCCCTTTCCTCCCTCCCCCCGCCTGGCCCCCCAGCCCCCTTCTGCGTTCTCTGGCCATGTCCTCCCCTCCTCCCCACCTCCCTTCGCCCACAGCTTCCTCGACCTTCTCGCCTATCAGATGAGCCACTAGGGGTCAACTCCGTCTTAGGATTGTCTCTGGGTTCCTGGCTTTGAACCTGGGGAGGGCCGGAGGGAACGGGAAGGAATTTGGCGTCTGGGTCCAGCCGGGGACTCCGTGGTTGGGACTCGGTGCTCTACCTAGAACACTGGTAAACACAGCTGGGGTAGCGGGACTCGGAATCCCTAACTGGAATCAGTCGGGACTCCAGGATGCGATGTAACGGGCCAGCTTAGGCAAGGACCACGCGGTCTGAGGAGGACATGAAACGCAGCTGAGCTGTGTGGCTGGGGCGCTCCCTGTCCTTTTACCTTGATCTCTCCTTGGGTATCATTTTCAGTCACTCTTGCAGACAAGGAGCCCTCGGGATCACTGGAAGGTCCTTGTGAAAGAATACCATTGTCCTAGGTGCTAGTGGCTCGCCCTATAATCCTAGCTACTCGAGGCTAAGATCTGAGGTTGAGCATTTTAAAACCATCACTGGCAGGTAAGCCCCAAAGACTCTCATCTCCAATTAACCAACAAAACAAGAACAGAAGAAAACAAAAACAAGGGACTGGGAATATGGCCTAGTGGTAGGTTAGAGTGCATGCCTCGTATACATGAAGCCCTGGGTTCATCGATTCCTCAGTACCCACATATATAGAAAAAGCCAGAAGCGGCGCTGTGGCTCTAGTGGCAGAGTGCTAGCCTTGAGCAAAAAAAGAAGCCAGGGACAGTGCTCAGGCTCTGAGTTCAAGCCCTAGGACTTCCAGAATTGGAAGGTGGCTCCAGTGATAGATCACCATCCTTGAGTGGAAAAAGTCAGGAGCATGAGGCCCTGAGTTCAAGCTCAAGTACTAGTGCGCACCTGCACACGCACATGCACACACACACACATACACATTACCATTGCTAGTGGGAATATAAAATAGAGTGACTATGACCTCTGCATAAGTTTGGTAGTTAAACATCATATAATTATCTAGTAGGTAAGGAAAAAATCATGGTAGGACTAAGCAATTTCAATACTAGATAAACAGCTAGAGCATGGAAAACAAATCAAACAATTACATGTACATGAGTGTTCATGGCAGGGCTGTTTACAGTAGCCAATTGGTGGAAAGAATCCAAATGTCCTCTCAATGGCTGAATGGGTAAACAAGTTAGGAAATATGTACGTGGGATATTAGACGGAAGCAGAAATGAAGTACACTATAACACAGACAAAATGTCAAAAAACATTATTCTAAGTGAATGCAAGTCACAAACAAAACGTTATATGCTGTGTACAATATACGCAATGGGCTAATTCAAAGAGACAGGATGGGGGCTAGGAGTGTGGCTTGGGGTAGAGCGCTTGCCTGGCATGCATGAGGCCCTGGGTTCGATTCCTTGGTACCACATAAACAAAAATAAACTAGTAACATTGAAAGAAAAGAAGTACATTGGGGATTTTCAATAAAGACACTTAAAAAAAAAAACCACAAAGAGACGGAATGTGGATCTGGGCATCAGGATGGGTGGAAGGACGGATGGAGATGGAGAAACGGGCTTTGGAACTCACAGGTGGCGGTGGCAGAACATTGTAAATATATTTCCACTGGGTTATTTGATTTTAAATAATTTACTTTAGGGTATATGAATTTCACACAATGAAATTTTTCAATTCGCAGGGGGGCAGTTTCTGACCGGCTGGTGCTGTTGAAAGGTATTGGACCACAGGAGCGCCAACTTCATCCCTGAGCCAATCCATGGATGAATTCATACAAAGGTTATTGGCCCACAGGAGCGCCAACTTCATCCCTGAGCCAATCCACGGATGAGTTCATAACCGGGGCGGCTGTGAGGAGGCAGGGACCTGCTTGAAAGGAGCAGGTCATTGGAGACGAGTCTTTGAAGGAAATCTTGTTTCCCGCTCCTACCTCTGCCGGCGTCTCAGCCCCCGGGAAGGGAGAGGCTCTGCTCTTCTCGGTGCTCCGTCCTGCCTGACCATAGACCGGGAACCACGGAGCCACTCGGGAAGCCACTAGCCATTTCCTTCTTTAGCTTCATGTGCTCGGGAACTGTGTCCAAATAGGAAAGATGAACTGACCGAGAAGAGATTTACCTAAGCACAGGCAACAATTTAGAGCCAGCCACACCAATGCCCCAGAGCTCTGCTTTGGAGAAGAATTAAGAAAGCTTGCTAATCAAAAGGAAGTTCATTTGTCTTTCTGTGTGTTTATTTGTTTACTTATTTATTTTTGTGACAGTCCTGGGGCTTGAACTCAAGGGCCTGGGTTCTGTCCCTGAGGTTTGTTTTTGCTTTTTTGCTCAAGGATGCCATTCTACCACTAGAGCCACAGCTCCCTTTCTGGCTTTTTTGATGGGCTAATTGGAGTTTAACTGCAATCCTCAGATCTCAGCCTTCTAAGTGTTTACTACACCTGTAATAAGTATCATTCTTTTTTTTTTTTTTTTTTTTTTTTTTTTTTTTGGCCAGTCCTGGGCCTTGGACTCAGGGCCTGAGCACTGTCCCTGGCTTCTTCCCGCTCAAGGCTAGCACTCTGCCACTTGAGCCACAGCGCCGCTTCTGGCCGGTTTTCTGTATATGTGGTGCTGGGGAATCGAACCTAGGGCCCTCGTGTATCCGAGGCAGGCACTCTTGCCACTAGGCTATATCCCCAGCCCATAAGTATCATTCTTGTTACGTGCAAATTAGAAGATCTTAAAAGTATTAAGAAAAAGAAAGCCAGGGTGTTAGTGGGTCATACCTGTAATCTGAGCTATTCAGGAGGCTGAGATCTGAGGATCATGATTTGAAGCCAGCCCAAGCAGAAAAGTCTGTGAGACCTCTTATCTCCAATTAAACAGCAAAAACAAAACAACAACAACCGAAGTAGAGGTATGGCTCACGGGGTGTAAAGCACCAGCCTTGAGCAGAAAAAGCTAAAGAGTATCGCCTAGGCCCTGAATTCAAACTCCAGTACCAGTGCAAAAAGAAAAAAAAGGGGGGGGAGGGGGGGGAGAAAGAAAGAAAAGGAAAGAAAGAGATCGATATAATTTTCATGACTCAGAGATGATCATAATTAAAATGGTAATCATATATGTCTATATACATATCCTACTGAGCTTTTTCCCTATGCGTCCTATTTATAGATACACATATATGGACCAGAAATGCATTTTATGTATTTTATTCTGCCTCCTGCTTTTCTCACAACATATTTCGGTTTTTCGTCATCCAATGCAGATTCATCCCTTCATTTGAATATCTGTGAGAGATGCATTCTGAACAGAAGATTCTGGGACGTCGCTCTGATGAGGTGGCATTGCACGAGCCTCAAAGGGTCCTCGGTAGGGGGTGGCCGCACCTTCTCCACAGAGGTCCAGCCTGCGGCCACTTTCACAGACACAGGCGCGGGGGACCGTGGAAGACAGGGCCACCCACGAGGGCAAGGAGAACCCGGACTCCCGACTCCCCACCCCGGGCCTCGCGGCAACGCCCAGCCTCCGTTCTTCCCCTGGCTTTCCAAGCGCTGCGTCTCCTGTTTCTCGCCCACCGTTAGCACCTGAGTCACGGGGGACAGACCCTCGGGGCCCAGCCTGTACTCACAGACGGGGAAGCCGAGGTTCCTGGAGCGAGGAAAGGGCTGCCTGAGCTCGTGGGGCTCGACGGCGGCGCTGGCCGGTGCTGACAGTCCACTGGTGTGCACTTACCCCGGGGCCCGCCCTGCCCTCCGCCGGAGACCGGCCTGTCTCCTCTTCTTCCTCCCGTCCCTCTCTCCGCTCCCCTCCCAAGGCCGGCCTGCTTGGCCCTGAGTCACCAGCAGCCTGCCCCGTGAGTCAGCCCCATTCCTGGTGGCCGGGTACAGGCCTGGGGCCCTTCCTGGGGGGGGCGGGCCCCGCCAATTCTCCAGTCGGCATGGACGAACGCACCGGCTGGCGGCGAGGCCTCGGCCGTGGCCTAGCACGGGGGAACTGACCGGTGAGGCCGCTGGGATTTGGATGACTCACGGAGACCAGATCTGTCATCTACCTGTGCGCGTGTGCGTGCGCGCGCGTGTGTGCGTGTGCGCGCGCGTGTGTGCGTGTGCGGCAGCGGGGGAGGTTGGTGCTGACACGGGAGGCTGACACGGGGGAAGGCTCACCAAGGGGGTCACTGATGTCAAGAGGAGGCCTGGCGTGGGAGGAGGGAGGAGGAGGAAGCGGGGGAGCGCCGGGGCCTCCAGGCTGCGGTGGGGACTCCTCCCGTCCTCCCCCGGAGAGCTCACGCCTCTGGAGGCTCCCTCTGAACATCTGACTCGGAAGAGCCTGGTGGTTTCCCAAGGGGCAGGCGCCACGTCCAGTCCCCCCCACACACACACCATCAACCCCCATAGCCCCAGGAGGACCCTTCTGAGGAGCACGGGCGCCCGCTATGAGCAAGGAAGCTGAACAAGAGCAAAAGGCCCTGAGTTCCAACCTCAGAAGCGTAGACAAGGCATTACTGTAGGCAAGGGGTCTGGACACGAGAGCATGCGTGTTTATCACTCAAAGAAAATGCTTACTTTTATTGGCAAAGATCCGTACCAAGCCAAGGCAAAAGTAAGAGCGGTACGAGACAAATCACCATAGAACGCTGTAGCTAGCTGCGGCTATGGTGGGAGCACCTGACCCGAGAGCCGTGGTCGGCTGCTGAGAAGGGTGAGCAGGTACCCAGGAGAGCGCGCCCGAGACGCGGCCCCTCACCGACAGCCCAGACGCCGCCCCTCACCGACAGCCCAGACGCGGCCCCTCACCGACAGCCCAGACGCCGCCCCTCACAGACAGCCCAGACGCGGCCCCTCACCGACAGCCCAGACGCGCCCCTCACCGACAGCCCAGACGCGGCCCCTCACAGACAGCCCAGACGCGGCCCCTCACCGACAGCCCAGACGCCGCCCCTCACAGACAGCCCAGACGCGGCCCCTCACCGACAGCCCAGACGCGGCCCCTCACCGACAGCCCAGACGCCGCCCCTCACAGACAGCCCAGACGCCGCCCCTCACAGACAGCCCAGACGCCCGCCCCTCACCGACAGCCCAGACGCCGCCCCTCACAGCCCAGACGCGGCCCCTCACAGACAGCCCGGACGCGGCCCCTCACCAACAGCCCAGACGCGGCCCCTCACCGACCTGCCCGGACGCGGCCCCTCACAGACAGCCCAGACGCGGCCCCTCACCGACAGCCCAGATGCGGTTGGGAAAGGAAGCCCGTTTCCACCGTGGCCCTGGCTGCGTGGCCGTCCTCTGTTAGGCAGCAGACATTCTGGCTCTTTGCCTCCGGGATCGTGGAAGATGGACGGCTTCCTTGGGATTGAGGGGAGCCACGAGACCTGTCCCCAGCCCTTCCCGAGTTAGGCATTACGTCTGGACTCGAACATGAGCAAGTGATTGCTGGTGTGAGGATGTCCGCCATTCTCCTTCCCAGAGTCTGGGTCCCAGAGTGAGGACAGTGCGGGGGGGGGGGGGGGGGGAGCACCCAGCTGAGCCACGACGATTATGTAACTGACACAGGAGCCATGAAGAGGTGGAGGTCGTTGATTTGCTGCAGCGCACCATCCCGTCGCTATTCCAGTCGATGCAGCCTGCCGTCCCAATCGCACGGCAGGTGCGGCCTCCCCTCGCCCCTTGCCACAGCCGCGGGCTTAATGACCGGGCGGTGCGGTTGCCAGGCGCTTGTCAAGCCAGAACTGGGGCGAAGCCTTTGCCTCCCGGGGGGAGGCCGCCGCTCCCCGTTGTCTCCCTCCCCCCAGCCCACGCCTTCGGGTAAACTACCCGCTTCCTCCAAACGCCCTTCACTCTCCGTCTTGGAGTTCGGCTTCCGTGTTCATTCCTCTCGGCCAGGGACGACACAGGCGTCCCTCTCGGGCCTGCCAGGGTCAGGGTTAGAGCGCCAGGCTTCCTGCCAGGGTCGGGGTAGAGCGCCAGGCTTCCTGCCAGGGTCAGGGTAGAGAGCCAGGCTTCCTGCAGGGTCAGGGTAGAGCGCCAGGCTTCCTGCCAGGGTCGGGGTAGAGCGCCAGGCTTCCTGCCAGGGCTGGGATACAGAGCCAGGCTTCCTGCCAGGGCCGGGGTAGAGCGCCAGGCTTCCTGCCAGGGTCGGGGTAGAGAGCCAGGCTTCCTGCCAGGGCCGGGGTGGTAGAGAGCCAGGCTTCCTGCCAGGGCCGGGGTTAGGAGAGCCAGGCTTCCTGCCAGGGCCGGGGTAGAGAGCCAGGCTTCCTGCAGGGCCGGGGTAGAGAGCCAGGCTTCCTGCCAGGGCCGGGGGGGGTAGAGAGCCAGGCTTCCTGCCAGGGCCGGGGGGTAGAGAGCCAGGCTTCCTGCCAGGGCCGGGGGTAGAGAGCCAGGCTTCCTGCCAGGGTCGGGGGTAGAGCGCCAGGCTTCCTGCCAGGGTCGGGGGGTAGAGAGCCAGGCTTCCTGCCAGGGTCGGGGGTAGAGCGCAGGCTTCCTGCCAGGGTCGGGGTTAGAGCGCCAGGCTTCCTGCCAGGGTCGGGGGGGGTAGAGAGCCAGGCTTCCTGCCAGGGTCAGGGTAGAGCGCCAGGCTTCCTGCCAGGGTCGGGGGGGTAGAGAGCCAGGCTTCCTGCCAGGGCCGGGGTAGAGCGCCAGGCTTCCTGCCAGGGTCAGGGTAGAGCGCCAGGCTTCCTGCCAGGGTCGGGGGGTAGAGAGCCAGGCTTCCTGCCAGGGCCGGGGTTAGAGCGCCAGGCTTCCTGCCAGGGTCAGGGTAGAGAGCCAGGCTTCCTGCCAGGGTCAGGGGTAGAGAGCCAGGCTTCCTGCCAGGGTCGGGGGTAGAGAGCCAGGCTTCCTGCCAGGGTCGGGGTAGAGAGCCAGGCTTCCTGCCAGGGTCAGGGTAGAGAGCCAGGCTTCCTGCCAGGGTCGGGGGTTAGAGCGCCAGGCTTCCTGCCAGGGTCAGGGTAGAGAGCCAGGCTTCCTGCCAGGGTCGGGGGGTAGAGCGCCAGGCTCCTGCCAGGGTCAGGGTAGAGAGCCAGGCTTCCTGCCAGGGTCGGGGGGTAGAGCGCCAGGCTTCCTGCCAGGGTCAGGGTAGAGCGCCAGGCTTCCTGCCAGGGCCGGGGTAGAGCGCCAGGCTTCCTGCCAGGGCCGGGGTAGAGCGCCAGGCTTCCTGCCAGGGTCGGGGTAGAGCGCCAGGCTTCCTGTCTTCGGGTCTAGGCGGTGTCACTTACCGGCTCTAGTCTCTGGGCTGGTCTTTCTGGTCTCTGGGGCTCGGTTTCTTCCGCTCTACGTGGAGCTGCGGGTGCAGATGCGGTGAAGGCACGTGGCGCGGTGTTTACAGCGTTGAGCTACAGCGTTCTTCCTGTGTGGTGAAGCCCTGGGTACGTTTTAGAGCCCTGTCACACACACCCCTTTTTTTTGGCCCGATTCTGGGGCTTGAACTCAGGGCCTGGGCGTTGTCCTTGAGCTTCTTTTGCTCAAGGCGCGTGCTCTGCCACTTGAGCCACGGTTCCACTCTCAGCTTTTTTGAGTCGTTTATTGGCGATAAGAGTCTCACGGAGTTTCTTGCCCCAGCTGGATTCACATCCTCTGATCTCAGCCTCCTGCGTAGCTAGGATAACGGGCGCAAGCCGCGGGTGCCCGGCTCTGTCCCCGTTTTTATGATGCCTTTCCCAGGCACGGAGGAGCCACAGACGCCTGCGGGCTCAGCAGCCCCACGCTCTTGCTCCTTGGGCGAGCCTGGTCTTCCACAGGGCTCTGGTCTTCCCTTCTACACAGAGAGGGCTTTGAACTAGACACTTGCCACGAGGCCCCACCTGCTTTCTTGCCGGGCGATCTTAGCCGGGGGCATCTACCGTCCCAGAGGTTCCCCACGTCGGGCTGCCGACCCCGGAAGTTCAGACACGGCCCAGGCAATTCCCTCCCATCTTGGGTTATGTCCTGCTGCGTCACAGCAGGGCCTGGGCTGGATGCACACCCTTCCAGTTTGACAGGGGCTCCTGGGGACCACGGCAGCCCAGGGAACACGAGGGCCTCGCCCTCACTAGTTGCCCTTGGATGCCCCATCCACCCAGACCAGCTCACGTTGCCCTCTCTGCATACTAGGGCATCAGATCCTTTCTCCTTGATCTGTCTTTTCCTGCCTACTGACTTCGGGCTTCCCGCCTCCTTCCCAGAGCACTGCTCCCTCCTCCCCCTGTAACATAGAGAGGGTCCACTCCGGAACCCCTTCCTGACCTCCACTCTTCTCCAGCTGCGCCCTGTGGGGCTCACTCCAGAAGCCAGCGTCCTCCTCTAGCTGCACACGCTCTGCTTCCCTTCCTTTTGCTTGCCCCTGAGGCTCAGCACAGCTCTTGACCGGCGTGGGGGGGGGGGGGGGGGGGGCTTGAACTCAGGCCCTTACACCTCTTCCTCGGCTGTTTTGCTCAAGGCTGGTGCTCTACCGTGTGAGCCACACCTCCTCTTCTAGCTTTTTAAGTGGTTAACTGGAAATAAAGAGTCTCAAGGATGTGTCTGTTCGGAATGGCTTGGACCCATGATCTTGAGGTCTCAGCCTCCGGAGTAGCTAGGATTACAGGCCTGAGCCACCAGCTCCCATCTCAGACTTGCACGTTTTTTAACCCTACTTAGAAATCCCACCCAACTGACACTTCAGTGCATCCAAGGTGGCCATTTCCAAAAAGGCTCCTCTGTTTATAACATGCAACGCTGCATCCTTCCAAGAGTTCGCCCAATTCTTCCTTACGGATGAAACCCGCAGGCCTCTCTTTGGTAAGGGCGTGTGTGTGTGCGCATGTACACACACCAGAGCCTTCTGTCCTGAACACATGTGAGCTGAACACACCTCTCATCTTTCAAAGAACAGGCCCATCTGTTCCCTCGCCCGCAGGCTAGGGGCTGTTTCTTTTCTGCAGAACCCAGATATTTCCCCTGATGAGAGCGCAGACTCACGGGACTTTTCAGGCTTGGAAATGGGACTTCTATAGGAATCCTGTCCTCTGAATATTACCAAAAAACACCAGGGGCTGGGAAGGGGGCTTAGCGGTAGAGTCCTCGCCTAGCATGCAGGAAGCCCTGGGTTCCATTCCTCAGCACCACATATGCAGAAAGGGCCAGAGGTGGTGCTGTGGCTCAAGTGGGTAGAGTGCTAGCCTTGAGCAAAAGGGACAGTGCTCAAGCCCTGAGTTCAAGCCCCAGGACTAGCGGGAAAAAAAAAAAACAACAATAAAAAACAAAAACCCAACTAGGACACTGGCCTACAGCTTTGGCAGTGCCCACTGTCAAGCAATTACAGCTCCATTAACGCCAGCTCCTCGTGAAAAGCGATTCTCCTCATGTTACAGACACTGAGGCTGAGGGGTGTAAACGTCACTTCCACGGCGCCTACGAGTGAGCTCTGGGGCCCAGCCGGGATGCACGGAGAAGGCGTGTGAGCCGCTCACGGCCCTGTGCAGGGAGCTGCGTGTGCTCCAACCTTGAGCACGCAGAGGGCCTGCCCCTCCCCCCCACACCCCCGCGACACCCCAGCCCTGCCCTCAACCTTCCAGACTCCACGCCATTTACACACCGACAAACCTGGATCCCTTCTAGAGGAAAACATGATTTTCTTTTCCACTCCCCAAACCCATTCCTCTCTCCCTTGCCTCCAGCCCGTGTTTATTTCAGCAAGGGAAACAGCCTTTGAAGTCCTCCCTTCTTGAAAGCCGAGAGGGATGGGAGGCAACTACAAACATTTAAAAGCAATGCCCACATGGCGGTTGGAACATGGAAGTTTTGAGGGATTAATAACAGTTTTTTGGAACCCATGGACTTTGCTGCTCTTTCAAGATGAAAAAAAATTTTTTTTAAATATCCATCCCTTGAAAATCACAACCATTGAGAGGAAAAACTCACCCTCCCGGTACAGGAAGCCAAGGCAGGGTCCCCTGGGGCTGCCCGACAAGGGGCAGCCCAGGTGCTGGGTCAAAGGGTGGCTTTCACGGGTCTGCGGCAACAGAAGGTAAGCGCCGTGTCCAGCCAGGGACTCAGGGGCCAGCTGCCGTCCTGGAGCCTTTTCCATGCTCGCTGTTTGGCGGGTCACTGGAGCGAAGCGTCTCACGGACCTTCCTGCCCGAGTTGACACCTTCTAAACACGATCCTCAGATCTCAGCCTCCTGCGTGGCTAGGGTGACAGGCGTGAGCCCGGTCGCCCCGTCACAGACGTCTTTTTAAACGTAGTGAGAGGAGAAAGGAAGATCCTCTGCCAAAGAAGGTCCAGCCCACAGCACCCAGCTTTCCCGGTGACGCCCAACCTGGAACCTTCCTCTGAGATTGTCAGCTTTGAGAACAGAAAACCGTGACCATCAGATAGATGGCCATCCCTTTGCTTGTACAAGAGGCTCGGGGGCTTAGGGGGGGTCTCTTTGTGGAGCTTGTTTCTGCATTTGGGGCCACGTGCCCTTTGGCGGTCCCTGCTGCTCCCTGTCCCTAATTCAGCAGCCCTCTGGTTGTCCCCGCTCTTTCTGAGCTCCATTCCCCTTTGCTCCCTGTCCGGCCCCTCTGCTCTGGCTTGCCCTCTCCCTTCTGCTTCCTGCTGTTAGATCTTAAGCCAGCAGACTCAGCCCCTGGAGAAACGGGCTCCTGAACACCAGCAGGGTCCCCCATCCATAAAACCTTTCAACTTCGTAACTCGTAACTGCGGCACTCCGTCCAAACATTCCAAGACGGCCGTAACTATTGGTGTTGGCTGGGAGGCCTGCGCCCAGCTGCCAGAGCTTTAATGAGGAAAATACTTAACAGTCCCAGGCCAGGGTAACACCAGGGAGGGCGGGGCGGGAGGGCCGTCCACCCTGCCAAGGAGCCATGAGCTGCCCTCCACAGGAAATGAGGGGCAAGACCGGCCATCGATCTCCTTCTCAGGAAGGTGACATGGATTGAGTCCTGTTAACCTTTCGGAGGTGCAGGTAGAAGAGACCTGGAAGGGGCTGAGCCAGCGGGACGGCTCTGCTGTCGGGAGCAGAGCTTAACGAGGACTGAGGCCCGTGTTCCCAGGCAGACGAAAAAGTTGCTTCCCCCCCCCCCGGCCCCCCCAGCCGGGGCATGCTGTCCTTTCCATGATTAATGTGGAGGAGAACGGCAGAGGACGCTTTGGAGGTCCGGGGGAGGAGAACGGGTCCTTTCTTTGCCTCTCCCGGGCGCCTGTCTGGGGACGGTGGGCAGGGAAGGGTCAGGCACCCCACAGGGCCCCTTGGGGTGTGTGCAGGACTCCACATCACGGAGCGCGGGTCCCGGCACCTCGGAGACGGCTGCGGGCGGCCTCGGGAATCGGGGGCCCGTTCCAGCCCCCGCCTGCCCAGCCACATGAAACAGTTCCTGGGGCGCAGGGAGCGAGAACACCCTTCAGGAGTGAGTGAGGGGCCTTGAAGCCTGGCAGACGGGCTGCTGGCCATGAGCAGTGAGCCACTTGCAGGCCTTGGGCCTCCTGGAGCCCTAACGGAGGGCGAAGTCTGGCCATCGGGAGAAAGAGCCCACTGGCTGAGGGGGCTAGAGGACGCCATGGGTCCGCCCGTCCCCCACCAGAGACCCTGCACCGCCTACAAGCACCTGAGGCTCAGGTCTGGATGGACGGGACTGCTTATATGACTGTGGGTAGCTACACAATTCTAAGTGTTGGCACCAATTGCTACCAAGACAGACAGCGCATCTGTTACACCTCCCCATCCAGTGCAGCGTGCGAAACTCCCTGCAGCCTCCATTGGTGTGTGTGTGTGTGAGAGCGAGAGAGCTGGTCCTGGGGCTTGAACCCAGGCCTGGCACTGCCCCTGAGCTTTACTGTTCACGGCTAGCACTCTACCACTTGAGCCACAACTCTACTTCCAGCTTTTTGCTGGTTAATTGGAGTCCCCTGGACTTCCCTGCTCAAGTTGGCTTCAAACCGTGATCCTCAGATTTCAGCCTCCTGAGTAGCTAGGATTATAGGCGGTGAACCACGGGTGCCTGGCCATGGAGTCTCCAAGGCAATTTCTCCCTGACACAGGAAAATAATCCATAAATTGCAAGTACATGGAAAAAATGAAGTTAAGTCTGTAAGGAGCTGGGAGATCAGAGTTTATTCCAACAGGCCCATCTTTATTACTGAGATCACATCAATGCTTCTCAAGATCTTGCCTTGCTTAGTGTTCTGGTCCTCCCTGAGACTCTCCAAAACTCAAATGGGATGGAACCCCCAGTCTTGATTGTTAAGACCGTGGGGAATCAGTTTGCAGCCCTGAGGGATAGAAAGAGAGCTTCTTAGGTGCCTAATAGTTGGACAGAAGGAAAGCCCATGGCCCCAGAAAAAGCTGAGTTCAAATCCTAGAGCAGCTTTCCCCTTGGAGGCTGCCTGGCACGTGCTGGCTTCCGATGGGGAAGCTCTGCATTGCTCCGTGAATGGAAGACCGAAGACACCCGGCTCCTGTAACAGCAGCGCACATCCCCCCCGGACCAGGGCTCCCCCCCCCCCCGGGGCTGTTGCTGGCTCCCCCTGGGCTCCGGAGGGAGCCCAGCAGACCACCCCCTCCACAGACCCGCTTCCCCTTCCCTGCAATGCCACGAGGCCTCAAGAACTTTGCCCTCGCCGAGGGGGATCAAGGAAGTCGCAGGACAAGAGTCATCTGGTTTGGGTCCCAGTCTCAGCTAGAGACCCTGTGGCTTAGTGACTTAGGGGTGGCTGGTGCTTCACAAATACCCCTCATTTTTGAAGAACATGTTATGTGCAAGTTTTGTGTTACGAATGATTTCATTCTAGCCTTAACCTCCTGAGGTGTTAGTTTTCCCACACCAGTAAGGACATTGAATTGACAATGGTTTCCAAGTGTTTTCCCCTCACATGCTAGTATTTTTTGAGAGACAGAAGGTGTTTTATAGTATTTTCTATCTTTGTTTTATGATTTATGGTGCTAAGGTTCTATATTCTGGGCTTCTAAAGGACAATGGTCTTTGTGAGACTATATGGCTGTTTTGTTCCATAATTGCTTATGTCCATGTTCCTCAAATCTCATTTGTTCCCAAAGCACCTTTACCACCTAGCCCAGGTCTGCATGGCACCTGTATCAGCATTTAAGGTTTTCTTTAAATAGACTCCTTTTAACTTAAATAAATGTCTTTAAAATGGAAACTTTAGATCACTATTGCAAATGGAAAACCAGTCTCACCTGCCATAAATAGGAGCTAAAAGTAAAAATAAATACAATAAAACAATGCTATTAAATCCTAACTAGATACTGTTGCTTGCCAATGGCTCCAAGCCCAAGGCTTGTTCAAAAAAAAAAAGGAAAGAAAGAAGAAAAGAAATTGTGTGTGTGTGTGTGTGTGTGTGTGTGTGTGTGTGTATTAGCAAGGCTTGGAGAGGTTACTAATGACATATTTGCATCAAATTAAAGCATTACAAGGACTGAAGATGTCACTGAACTTTTATCACCTTCTCCTTAAGTGATGAGATTGCTGGGTGCTGTCCTCTGACACGGGCCGTTCACCCTGAGTCTGTCCTTCCTGGAGGCATGACGTGCCTTTCTGTCTCGCGGACGGAGGACTCTGGGCCTCCGCCTCTCGGGCCCCACACACCGTCCGGAGGGGGGACTGCTGCTCCCTCTCTCCTAAGCTTCAAAGAGCGCTGCATGATTGCAAGAACAGACCCTTCAATCTAGATGGCACTTAGGCGTGGCTCTCCCTGGATTAGGGGACCAGACACCCCTAGGACCTGGTCCCTGGAGACGGTTGGAGACGTCCATGACCCGGGAGGTGCCGCGGGAACTCGGCGGGCCTGCGGCTGATGACAGTGCCGTGGGCGGAAGCAGGCAGGGCCCTGAGGTGCTGACGTCCCAGGACCAGGGAGAATCGAGCGCTGTGGACGCGGTCCGAGGTGTCCCAGCCCAGTCCCGGACGTTCGCTGCTGTTCCCCCTCCCTCCCCCCATGGGAGGCTGGATGCAGACTCGGAGTCGGCACAGGACGGGCCTCGGCCCGAGCGCCGGTCCCCACGGCCGGCCCCTCGCTGTGAACCGGGACGGCACACTGCCCAGGGCTGCCCGGGCCCTGCATTTCATCTCCCTGTGCAGTTCCACCTCCAGGACGTCGTTCTTGCTCTTGCTTCGCTCTCTTCCCTTTGCCTGACCCAGCTCCCGGGACCAACCTCTAAAACCCAGGCTGAAAAGGCTGGGCGCTGGGGGCGCACCCCTGTCATCCTAGCGACCCAGGAGGCTGAGATCTGCGGATCACCGTTCAAAGCCAGCCCGGGTGAGAAAGTCCATGAGATTCTTATCTCCGGCTAACTGACCACCAGAAAATCAGAAGTAGAGCTGTGGCTCCCAGAGGTAGAGCACAAGCAATTAAAAAAGCTCAGGGACAGTGCCCAGGCCCTGAGTTCAAGCCCCACAACTGACAAAAACATAAACAAGGGGGGTGGGAATACGGCCTAGTGGTAGACTGCTTGCCTCGTATACATGAAGCCCTGGGTTCGATTCTCCAGTACCACATATATAGAAAAAGGCCAGGAGTGGCGCTGTGGCTCAAGTGGCAAAAAGAAGCCAGGGACAGTGCTCAGGCCCTGAGTTCAAGGCCTAGGACTGGCCAAAAAAAAAACATAAACAAAAAAAAACCAGGTAGTCCTGGCTGGGCCCCTTCCCTTCTCTGGGACTCAGAGAACTGGCGTATTTCATGCCTAAACCTAGGAAAAGAAAGCGATTGAAAACCACAATCTAAATTCCTTCTGGTCCTAGCACTGGGAATGGCAGGTGCAATAGTGCTCCCCGCCCCATGAAGAGGAAGCAATCCTGGCTACTTAGATTGCTATGCATCAGTAACAGCCCTGCAGACTGGACATCAGGAGGGAGAGGATAATCAGTTGGCTCGGGCCCACGAGGACGGGTAAAGCCCGCACCTCATACACCAGGGGCAGCCAGAGAGCAGGGGCCACATCTGTACGGAAGTACTGCAAGTGGCTCACTCCTCAGCCCAGTTCACAGCCCAACACATACAAGCCTCTCCATACATAACCGCCAAAGGAACACATGCATGATAAATTGACGAGATAATAGGCATTATTATTAGAAAACTGAGGTTGGCACCAAATGCAACCAACTTAATGTTCCTTCACCTTAACCTCCAAGAAGAGGAAACTTCATTTGAATTCTTGAGGTTACATTGAAATATTGACCTTATCTAAGGATAAGGGGGGGGAGTATAAAGATGTGTGTGTGTGTGTGTGTGTGTGTGTGTGTGTGTGTGTGTGTGTGTGTGTGTGTTGTATGTGGGATGGGAAGAAGGGAGAGAAGGAAAGAATAAGACTATTACTTTATTTTGGCTAACTAAAGAAAACTCAAATCCACAGGCATCCCTAGGCTGTCTCGGATCCTCTGCTATTTATCTACCTGGTTTTTATCCATTGGGTAGTGAGAACTTGGTTTCTAGCCCCAGCTCTGGTAAGATTCTTTGTGTGACCTCAGGTAGGTCATCTCTTTTCTTAGGCCTTAGTGCCCTCACTTGTAAAATGGGGTGTTAGGAAGGTGTGTCCCTTCTCATTATCTGTGATCTTTTCCATCGTATTATGATATTATCTTTGAGTCTACGAACTACAGGTTCCTAGAGCAGGGGGTGCCAGATTTTTTTTTGGCCAGTCCTGGGGCTCGAACTCAGGGCCTGAGCACTGTCCCTGGCTTCTTTTTGCTCAAGGCTAGCACTCTGCCACTTGAGCCACGGCACCACTTCTGGCCTTATCTATATATGTGGTGCTGAGGAATCGAACCCAGGGCTTCATGTATACGAGGCGAGCCCTCTTGCCACTAGGCATGTATGTTCCCAGTCCCCCAGATTGTTTTTAAGGGGTGTGGGAAACAGTCCATGCATCAGGCGTTATCTGTAAATAGTACATAAAATGACGATGTCTGTCATGTGTCCTAGCGTGAGGAGGCCACTGCGCTCTGCCAAAGGATCTCACACACTTTAAGAGTTAAGTCACGGCTTCTGGGCTAGGGAAGCGCCTTGAGAGGCAGAGCGCCTGCCTACCCAGCAAGGGCAGGGCCCTGAATCCAAATACCAGCTCTCCCCCTCCGCCCCAAAAAAGTACAGCTTGTGATGTGCGTGCCCCTGAGGATTGTCCCGGACTTGCACTGACTTCCCCATCACAGAGATGGGTGTGGCAGGGGCGGGAGACACCAATCAGCACTGAGAAGGGAGACGGGTCGCAGACCCTGTGACGATCTGAGAAAATTACTGACCTCCTCCATACAACCCAAACCAAATTTTACATACAATTTCTGGGTCGTCTTGGCTAAGAATTGTTGATTTAGCTAAACCCATAAGTAGAAGTCAGGAGGGGCTGGAGCAAATCCTCACTTGAACAAGAGCTCTACACTAATTATTAGGAAAGGCTAGAGACACGGTGACTACAACGACAGAATGAGGTCAGTGGCCCCGGGGCTGGGGGTTTGACTCGAGAGAGAAGGGAGCTAGGGAAACCAGGTGAAATCGCCATCAGCCATGTTCTCTGTTTCTTCTGCTAGAAAAGAAGATCTTTACATTGTTTTGAAAGACCAGACCTATAAGCTTCCAAACACAAGTCAACAGAGCTGTTTAAATCATTGGGGAGTTATTTATGAATGTAATCATCCGAGTAAATCATCTGCTCATGATAAACATAGAATGGGACGGAGAATCCACAGTCTCCATGATTGGATGTAGAAAACCAAAGAATCAGGATCAGGACTCCCTTCTGCGATGGTCCTGTTCAGAGAAAGGCCACCAGCTGGAAAACCCTGCCACGATCCTCACGAGCCCACCCTGGGGTGGTAGACACTTGATGGACGTGCACAACGTGAAAGGTGAAAATATGTTTTTGACCCTTGAGGGGTAATAATTTTAAAGATTGCGCTCAAAGCCACCAGCACCACAATTGCATTCAGCAGTTTCCTGGCAAAGGACAAAGAACCACATGGCCACGTCCAGTGTGACAGGCTGCTTCGCGGCCAAGGGCGGGGTTCAACGGCTGGGGGCTCCGTGCTTCTTTCTCTTTAATATACACCTGAGTCACGCGGGCACCTCGTCGCCATGAAGATTCTGATTCGGTAAATCTGGGGTACAGCTGAGATGGCCCCATTTCAACAGCCCTCAGACACGCCCTTGATGCTGGCTAACGAGCCCCATGGAGAAGGGCTGTGATCTCAGAGCCCAGCGCAGCCCACGGACTTGAGAATGGGGCCGACGGGTAAATCCTGCCTTCCGCTGAACAACCTTCACTACTCAGTAGCCTGTTTGAGGCGAGGCTCCTTACCTACAGCACAGAGCTAATAGGCAGGATCATTTCTTTATGCCATAAATATGTACGAGGCATCTACTCCATGTCAGCCTGCGCTAGGCCCGAGGGAGGCAGCGGTGAAACAAAACAGACCTAGTTCCTGTGCTCGGGAAGCTGACAGTATTGGAAATGATGGATGTAAAGTATTTAGCACGGTACCTGGTACATGATAAGAGCTTCACAAATGATAGTTGCTTTTATTAGTCGCAGCGCAGTACCATCAATTTTAAGCATCAGGGGACAAACCCTTCTTATCAGTGCTGACAGGATTTGGGAGTCATTTTACGATTCAGGGGTACAGCTATGAAAAGTACTTTTCCCTCCTGGTGGGAAGCTCCTGGGTTAGGGAGCAGCTGCAGATTTCTCTGACGTGTCTCCTGACGACAGCGCCCACTCTACTCTCGTGCTTGACCCTGAACGTCTGGCCTCCACGTCCTCCTGAGAGCTCCCTGAGGTCCCTTGATTGTCTTGCCCCCAACTTGAGTTCTCTTACCTTACCTGCCGCCTCAACCCTTTCCTCACCAAGTCTACTTGAAAAATGCTATGCGATCCTATGCCACGGGCCCAGGCCTGTAATCCTAGCTACTCAGGAGACTGGGACCTGGAGAATCACAATATAAAGCCAACCAGACAGGAAGATCCATGAGCTTCCTCTCTGCAATTAACCACACCACAAAAAAAAATCTGAAAATGGAGCTGTGGCTTGAGAGCAAGAGTACCGGCCCGGATTACAAAGCTAAGGGACAGCACCCAGGCCCTGAGTTGAAGCCCTAGTGCTAACACAGAGGAGGAGGAGGGGGGAAGGAGGGAGGAGGAGAACACAGAGAGAGAGAGACAGAGAGGGAGAAAGGAAAGAAAGGAAGAGGAAGAGAGAGAAGAGGGCGAAAGGAAGCAAGAAATTGAGACACGGAGAGAGAGAGAAAGAGACAGAGAGAGAGAAAGAGACAGAGAGAGAGAGAGAGAGAGAGAGAGAGAGAGAGAGAAGAAAGTTCTCTAACTCTGCAGTACAGTCAGTAGCCTGCTTTTTCAGGTGAGGAAACTAAGGCCTGGTTAGGTGACCAGCCTGAAGCCACACTGCCAGAGGGAACTGGGGCCCCAGGGCCTTGGCGTCCTGAGCCAGTGTCCGTGCTGCCCAGCCCGCCGCCCGGTCATAGCTAGGCACAGATGCACCCAGGTGAAAAATCACCGCAGCCCGGGCTCAAGGCTCAGCCAAAGGCCTTACAGGCAAACTCTGTTTAAACCCATTTAACGAGGCCTCTCTTAATGATCTCATTAGCCTGGACAGGGCCCTTAGGAAACTTGAGGGGAGGCCTTGCTTTAAATGGAGGTTCTTTGAAGTGGTCACCACCTGAAACCGCCACCTGAAGGGGCAGGAACAATGCCAGCCTGTGATCCCCAAGCCGCTTGGGCAGGAGCCACGGAGCCTCCGGCCCGGTGCGGCGGGGCGGGGCCTCGGCGCTGCCCGGGAGCCACGCCGCCTGCCGCGCGCTTGCTTTCAGCTGCAGACTCCTTGGAATGGCCGGCCTGGCTAGGCAAAACAAAGCCGGGCACCCAGCAGTCAGTGGTGGGAGACCGGCCGCCCCTCCGAGCTCAGCGCCGGGCTCCCAGGCTCCTGGACCCCGCACGCACCGTTGCTTCCCCTGGCCGCTTGCTTCATCCCTGGTTTTTGTCTTAAGTCCTCCTGTTTCTAGGCTGACACTCCTTCCCTTCCACACCCCCCACCTGGATCTCCCTCAAGAGCGGGGCTCGATCTCTCTGCATCCGAGCAGCTGTGAAAACCTCAGCGAGACACCCCGTCCATCATCAGAGATGCCTCGGTTCCTGGCCAGCTCCAGGTGCTCTGACCGTGTGTGGCATGAAGACGCGAGACAAGCCACGGGCCGGGAGCTCACGCGTGTCGCTGTGGCTACTCGGGAGGCTGAGGTCTGAGGATGTCAGCTTAAAGTCAGCCAGGGCAGGAACTAACCACCCAAAGCCAGAAGTGACCTGTGGCTCAAGTGGTAGAATATCGGTGTTAAGAGAAAACACTAAGGGACGGCAGGCAGGCGCGAAGTTCAAGTCCCAGTACTGGCGCGCGCACGCGCACACACAGACACACACACACAGACACACACACACACAGTGGGAGATTTGGAAAGTGTGCACTCTAGCAGGGCCAAACCCAGCTTCCCTGGGGGTGACTGAATGTCTAAGAAATAAATAGCTTCCCAATTGTCCTATCCCAGGGAACACGTCTCAGACAGGCAGAAGGAGAGATTCACCTTTGCCGAGCTCTGTGCGAGGCCTTCCCAGCAGGCTGCGGCTGAGGCCCCGGCCTATTAATAGTCAAGCAGCTGTTTGCTTCCCTGAATGAGACTCTTTATGGCAAGCTGCTTTGACAAAACAGATCCCGCTCCTTCCTGCCCAGAATATTTGGGGGTGGAGTGGCCATGGCCAGCTGCTCCTACCTTCCAGGGAAGTCGAGAAGGTCGGCACGGAGAGAAGTCCTCGCAGTGAGACCAGAGACTAGCTTATCCTCCTTCCGCGGCTCCCCGGTTCCTCTCCTCCTGCACCTAGCCTCGGCGAACAGCCGCACTGGTGACGGTCTAGCACTTTCTTGGGACAATCTCATCCCTCCCATGTCCCATTGAATCTAGGAAGCACAAAGTTGAAGCCTTGGGTGAACACACACACACACACACACACATACGCGCACACACACACCCTCATGACATCTGGACTCATCTCCCATCGCCTGCCCACTCCATCTCCCGTGGATGTGGCTCGGCTTGTTCTCGGTCCTGCTGTTTCCTCTGCCTGGCTCCCTGCCCCCAGCTCTTCAGTAGTCAAAGGTCCCCAAGTGTCGCCTTGAAGGACAGCCCTCTAGGAAACCCGGTCTCTGTTTCCACCCCGGTGGGGGTCCATGTTCTGTGGAACGTGCCCCCTGCCTGAAGCTCTCTCTGGGAAGGGAGCCGTGGTGAGGATGTTTTCTTCATTCCAAGCCTCCATTCTCAGCCGACACATTGCTGAATCCAAACCAGAGTATAATGCCTCCTTCTCCTTCGTTTAACCCTGCAGTCCCGTCAGTCACCGAGGCCTGCTTGTCCAGCTGGCCAAGAACGGGAACTCTGGAAACAGACTGCTGGGTTCGAAGAGGACGCTGCCATTGACCAGTCGAGGGATGCTGAGTGAGCTACCTAAACCTGCTCGGAGCTGGAGCCTCCCACCTGGAAGCCTAGCTACTCGGAGGCGGAGATCGGAGGGTCCCTGTTTGTAGGCAGAGTGGACAAGCAAAGCCAGGAGATTCTTATCTCCAGTGAACCAGCAAAATTCCACAAGTGGGAGTGTGGCTCTAGCGACAAAGTGCCAACCTTGAGTGAAAGCCAAGGGAGAGAACAAGACCTTGACAAGTTCAAGGCCCAGTACCGGGATAAGTAAGTAAATAACTAAATTTAATCAATACTCTAACTTTGCACAGCCTTAGTTTCCTCACCTGGAGGATGGAACAACTCCTAGCATGTTCCCTAACGGTTGCTGTAAGAAGTTAAGCACAGGCTGGGAGCGTGGCTTAGTGGTAGAGTGCTCGCCTGGCACCTATGAAGCCCTGGGTTCGATTCCTCAGCACCCCATACACAGAAAAAGCCAGAAGGGGCGCTGTGGCTCAAGTGGCCGAGTGCTAGCCTTGAGCAAAAAGGAGCCAGGGACAGTGCCCAGGCCCTGAGTCCAAGCTCCTGGACTGGCAAATAAATATTTAAAAATAAATAAAAACAGTAATCACTACTGTTTATAAAATGCCTGGCCCAGGGCGTGACCCCTTCATTCAGCAAGGGTTTGTGGTATAAATAACTGGACTCGGTGTTCCTCTCTGACCACAGAACCTTTGCAGAGCCCCCATTTAGCCATCTCCAGGGGCCCGTGCCCGGCCACACGTGCCCAGAGGAATGCCTGCAGAGGGACACCCTCCCGCCATCAAACAGGTGCGGTGTGATGCGGGGACCAGGGGCCTGGGGGAGAGAAGCGGGGGGCACGCCCATGGCCTGGCTGCCCCCCGTATGCGGGTCCAGCTGCCCGAGCTGAAGCTCCCGGGACAGTGCTGGCACCAGACGCCTGCGGCCACCTTCCCCTCCGGGATGAGTCCTAAGTTGGGTTCCCAGGGACGGTCAGGACCGCCGGAGCACTTACCAGGAAGAGCCTGGATTTGCCTTGCAGTGCCTGAGGGGGTGGAGAGGCCCCCGGGGTGGGGGGGGTCAGGGAGTGGGGGGGGGGGGGAGAGAGACGGAAGGCACGCCCCTCTGCTTCCAGTCCCTCCCAGAGGTTCCGGAAAGAGGGAGCAGCAATCTGGCCAGCGCTGCCTTTCCCAGTCCCGGAAGTCCTTCACTCCCAGGACGCCACGTGATCGCTCGGACACCGTCCCGTGGACACGTCCAGCTCAGCTCCCCCGCGCTACAGCGAGGCTCAGGACAGACGAGCGTCCTGCCAAGGGCCGCACGGCGGCTGGAAGCAGCCCCCCCCACCCCCCTCCCGCCAGGCTGTGCCTGAGACTTAGTGGGGTGCTCTCTGGTGTGAGGGACCCAAGACTTCTTTTTTCCGTATTCAGTTCAAGTATTGTGTACCTAATAAATGTTCCTCGTTGTATTAGAGATACAATGATAGTTCTTGGGGTTGGTTTTGTGGTATTTTTTGTATGTACATGTGTTTTGGGCAGCGTGTGCGTGTGTGTGTGTGTGTGTGTGTGTGTGTGTGTGTGTGTGTACTAGTACTGGGATTTGAACCCAAGACTGTGCTCTTGCTTAGCTTCAGGACTGGTACTCTGCCATTTGAGCCACATCTCCGTGTCCAGCTTTTTTTCTCTCAGATGTGTCTGTCCAGGCTAACTAACCCTGAACCACGATCCTCAGACCAGGAGTGAACCGCGCCAGCCCTGAGCTTACTGAACACAGGACCTACAACTTCAATCTCCAAGACGTGAAAGGACGTTCACACTTATTCAAATGCAGGAAAAGCCACACGAAGACCATCCTGGGATTTCATTGTGTATCCATTAGGCTGACCGGAGGGTAGAGTCTGACAATAGCAAGTGTGGGCAAAGAACGTGGATCCCAAGCTTACGCGGCAACGTCTGCGGGGAACAGGGGAGTTGGAAAACAATTCAATACTACTTTGTAAAGTTGCTAAGTTGCTTTTCTTACAGCCTAGCAACTCTACTCTCCACGGGGCGTGCACAAAGCTTATCATTGTAACCACTATGAGGCTTAGCATTTTCAATGTTTTGGTGCCAATTAGTAAGGAACTATTCCAGATCTTCCCCTGTCCCTTTTATCTGTGTCCTGCCGGCCCAAGCCCTTTCCCCACCCACCTACCCAGGATCTAGCAACTAAAAGATTAACATGAGCTTCACAGAACACCTTTAGGGCCGTATTGCAGCTCCATAGTTGTCTGATTGCCTCGTGCTATTTTTGTCCTGGTCCTTGCCTGTCCTGATGTGCACCCTTGAGGAACCCTGGCTCATAGGTACTGAGAGAAATGAGCAGGCTTAGTCAGAACATCGGCGTTCTTAACAGAAACAACAACTGCAGCCATCACAATAGCCACATAGCTATAAATAATCTGATGTCTGTGGCCCGGAGAAGCACATCGGAACGGCTTCCTGTGTCGTCTCAGAGAAGTTCCTCAGGGGTTCGTGGCAAATGGAAGGGAAAGGCCCATCTTCCAGGGCGCTGGGTCCAATCAGAGTCTCACGCTAGATAACCGTGCACTGTGCACTCTTTAGATCAGGTCCCTTGTGGCTTAGGATCGTGTCTTACTGACTATTCTCCATCCCATTTAACAGGTAAAGAAACTGCAACAGAGAAGTAAAGCGGCATGCCCCGAGTCACACATCGTGTAGCTGAAGTATGGCCTCCTGTCTGTTCCATTCCAAAGCTCAATCTCCCCTTCCCCATCCTGGGCGCGTTGTCTCAGACCGGCCGTGGTTTGGGGTACAGGTCATGCTGTTTGCAAGCATGGAGGACTGCCTGGCCCATGGGAGATTCCCAGGAAACGGGAAGTCAGAGGCAGCGATCTGTTCTGACCGACCTCAGTCCCTGGGCTGGCTTCTGCCCCTGCCAGCCTCCCTGCTCCTGTGCACCCACACCAGAAGCTATGTCGACAGAGTTTCCTTGTTCCCCAGCTTCCTGGCTGAACTTGGATGGGGAAGACACAGCTCACCCTCCATCCTGAGATCCTTCCGGATCTTCTTTTGATTGGTCTTAGTTTTGCCAGTACCAGGGTTTGACTTGCTTACTAGTGGAGTGAGCCACATTTGGCACTTTGCTCACTAACTTGAGATGGAATCTCAATTTTTCTGCCTAGTGCCTTGAACCCCAATCCTGCTGGTCTCGGCCTCCCGGGTAACCGGGATTATAGGCATGGACCACCAGTGCCCAGGAGTTGCCTTTGATTTTTTTGTGGTTGTTCATTTGTTTGTTTTGCCAGTCCCAGGGCTCGAACTCAGGACCTGCGTGCTGTCTCTAACCTTCTATTGCTCAAGGCTAGCACTCTTCCACTTGAGCCATAGCTGTACTACATAACTTTTTTGGTAGCTAATTGAAGATAAGAGTCTCCCGGGCTGGCTGGGGCTAGCCTTGAACTGTGATCTAGGTGTGAACCGCCAGTGCCTGGCTTGTTTTTTGAGACAGGATCTTTCTTGTGTTCTAGCCTGGCCTAGAAATCTCAGTCCTCCTGACTCCACCTCCCCAACGCTGGGATTACAGGCGTGCACCACCCCCATTATAGGTTTCTTCAAACCTTTACACATAAAGAATTATGAGTCCAATCTTTCACCCCTTTATTTAAGTGTGGATGATGGGGCACCCATTTCCACAAGCAAAACAGTGAGCTGAGCTTGGGAGAAACAGCAGTGAGCAGTCACGGTCCCTGCATGCTGAAGCCCACTGTGCCTGTCGTAGGAGATCCCAGGCCTAAAACCAGGTGGCTGGGTGGCTGGTGCTAGCAGGAGCCGCCCTTCAGCCTCGCCAGATGCCCAGTCTGGACACGTGGCACTGAAAGCCCTGGGTGCCTCCTGTGTGACCTTTCACCCGAGAACTTGTTTCCTCCTCTGGAAGAGAGGTATAGCTGAGAGAAATTCAGTGTGCTCGCTTGTTTGCTTGCTTTCCCTAATTCAATCTCTTTAACAAATAAAAATAAAGAAAGTATGTTTGCCCAAATAGTGGCAGGCCCCACCTGAGTGTTAATATTATACTTTCCAGAATTAGAATCCAAAATTACTACAAATGGCCTCCATGCCCCCGGTAATGAAGGGCAAGAAGCCTGAGCCCTGGACTCAGGTCTGCCGGGGACAGAGCCACCGCCGAGGTGTCTCAGAGCCTCTTCAAGGTTCCTTTGTATCTTGTTATGAAGACAGAGCGTCCACATCTCATTTTCCTATCATAAAATCCAGTGAGGAAAGCGTTTTGATCCTTCTTTTCTATTCCTTTTTCTATCCTTATTTTCTTTCTTTTTTTTTTTTTTTTTTTTTTTGGCCAGTCCTGGGCCTTGGACTCAGGGCCTGAGCACTGTCCCTGGCTTCCTTTTGCTCAAGGCTAGCACTCTGCCACTTGAGCCACAGCGCCACTTCTGGCCGTTTTCTGTATATGTGGTGCTGGGGAATCGAACCCAGGGCCTCATGTATACGAGGCAAGCTCTCTTGCCACTAGGCCATATCCCCAGCCCCTATCCTTATTTTCTTGACAAGTAAATGAAAGCAGAAGAATACAGGCAACCCAATCCTGGGCTAGGCACTGTCCTTTAGCTCTTTTACTCAAGAGTGGCATTCTACCACTAGAAGCAAAGGCACAGATCCACTTCCGGCTTTTTGGTAATTGGAAAGAAGAGTCTCACAAAGTCTCCTGCCCAGGCTGGTTTCAAACCTCAGTCCTCAGATCCCAGTCTCTCCAGTAGTTAGGATTACAGGCGTGAGCCACCAGCAGCCCTCTTGGGAAAATTCTCTCTCTGACTCAGAGAATATGTCTAGGAATCTTGATGGTCTACACCCAAATTTAAGAATACCATAGTAACACCGATACCCCATTTACATGCATGTTTTCCTGGCCAGTACTGTGCTTTGAACTCAGGGCCTAGCACTTGCTTGAATGGTGCTCTATCCCTAGAGCCATGCCTCTAGCCCAGCTTTTGGCTGGTTATTTTGGAGATGAAGTGTATGAACTTTCCTTCCCCCGGACTTGCTTAGCACCATGATCCGATGGCTCACAGCCTCCTGAGTAGCTAGGATTGCAGCCCTGAACCACTGGCGCCCAGACATTTTTTATATTTTTATTGCATCAGTGAAAACAGAAAAAAAAAAAAAAAGTTTCCCAGGTTGAGCAACAGCCAAACCTTAGTTTGTTCCGGGGGCTCCGAAGCCCCTGACGACCCTGTGCTAACGTGATCGCAAATAGAAGCACCAACGCGGCCTCGATGTTATAGGGCCATGCCGCGCCGTAAAGCAAACTTCAGAATGATCTAAAAATACAATGGTAATTGTTTGGGATTGTTGCTGAAGGAAAATTAAAAATTAAAGTCCTCAGGAACTCGTGGGAGCCTCCTCCTCTCAGATCTGGGATTGTATCTTGCAGCTTCGCCTCGCCTGGAAAGCCCTCCCCATTCGAACAGTCCTCCAGTTTCCCTGGTAACCATCTGCTGGAGGAAATGACAATTAAGCTGTTCAGCTGCCTGGTTCACTTAGTTCTCCCACTATGGCTCTTTGCCAGGGTCAGACAGGCCTGGATTTACCCACCTACAGCAACATGCTGGAGGAGAAGACAGCCCCCAAGGCCAGAGATGGGCCTTAAAATACCTAGTACAAAAGCTAAGGCCAGGAGGGCAGGGGGCACCTCTCTCCCTCGTCCATCCAGTCTGCATTCATTCCCGCCTGCGGGGTCACAGACTCTAGATGAAGAGGGGGAGAAAAGGAGGCACGGATGCCGAGCTCTGAGGGCTCACGCCTGTAATTCTTACTCGGGAGATTGAGATCTGAAGGTTGCAGTTCAAAGCCAGCCTAGGCAGGAAAGTTCACGAAACTCCTATCTTCAGTTAGCCAGCCACAAGCCAGAAGTGAAAGTGTGGCTCAAGTGGCAGAGGGCCAGCCTTGAGCGGAAAAAAAACCTAAAGGATAGCTCCCAGGCCCCAAGTTCAAGCCCCTCCTAGGTGGAGGGGCGGGGAGAAGATGACACGCAAGTCACAGCCAAGTTTACCCCCGTGCAGACCGTTTCTGCTGCCGTGCTTCCTCCCGAGCAGGGGCTGAGGTTAGGGAGTAGGAGGCTGGGCGGTTATTTTTCTCCGTACTCTTTCTGTATCTTTACATTTGTACAACACACGCGCGCGCCACCCACTCGGAAACTGCAAACACAACGTGGAATGAAAGTGGCAAGTTGTAGAATGATGCCCTTTAGAGAAAGTTTATAAATCTACAAAGCAAGGCCTTTCTCTGGAAAGTGTTGCTCTGGAAGGTATCGGGAGGGAGGGAGGGAGGGAGGGAGGGAGGGAGGACACAAATGGTGTCCATGCACAGGGAATAAGCTGACCACCACTCTCGCAGGAGGGGCAAAATAAGTTGAGAAGCTCCTATTTACTAATAGCCTGAACTCACCATCTAGGCCATGGGAACAAGGGACCGCCTATGTTTTCCCCTATATTTCTCATATGCCGACTGTCTTCTAATTTTAAAGAGCAGGGAGGAACTTGGAGGGCTTCCCTAACGCCCGCCGTCTCCCAGGTCACTGATCACTGTCAGAAAGCTCCGTCTGGAGGTTCACCTTGGAGTCACTGGCCCGCTTCTGCTCCGGAAGGATCCCAGGTGAACACTCAGCCACGGTGGCGTCCCTCCAAGCCGCCTCCTGCTCTCTGCAGACGGCGCCTCCTGGCCGCCCCCCTCCCCTGGCGCGGCACCCCGGCCCCCTTCTCCACCAGCAGCCTGCCCCACTCCTTCCAGCCTCCTCAGCAGATGGCGGCGTGTACAGCGTGTCCTCTTCCAGAGAGAGTCCTTGACAAGCCCGGAGGCAAAGGCGGCTCCCAGAATCCCCAGACTTCTCCCCGGAGCTCTCTGCGGACCCCGGGCCCGTCTCCACAGGGAGCTTCCATGGGAAGGGCTGGATGGGCGTGGGGATAATAGCTCTTGATTCACCGGGTGACTGGGTGACCCCAGCCAGCTCCCTGAGCCTCCACGGGCTCAACGGGGGAGGTGTGCTGTCCAGCAGAGCGCCCCAAACCTAGAGGCACCAGACCACCGGGGAACAACTAAGAGGCAGATGCAAGGGCCCCAAGATCGGGGAATCCCACTCGCAGTGAACAACCCAGGGGTTCCAACGCACAGCCAAACCTGGGAGCCACCAGGCCGTCCTTCGAGGCTGGGCATTCGTGAATGCAGGAAAACACGGTCCCCATATTTCTCCTCCCCGCCCCCAGTGCCTTTCTGCATCTCTGTTAACCGTCACCCTGAATCGTACATGCCAAGCAGGGTGCTAGGTGAAAAAGAGGGAGCAGATGAGCTTCCAGAACACGGCCCCTCTCTGCCTCCCACTCCTAGTAACCACAAGCTGGGGAGGAGGCGAGGGGGGAGCCGGCACCGCACACCCCCACAGGCGGGGCCGGGCCGGGGTGAGAACCACTGCGCAGCTGCTGAGCTCCTGCCCCACCCCAAGACCGGCACCCCGGATCCCGCAGGCAGCTCCTTCTCCCTCTCCTACGCCCTCCTCCAGAAGCCGGCGCCCCTACAGAAGCCGGCGCCCCTACACGCCACAACATCACAACATCGGCGTCTCCACCGCAGCCATTCCCCGCGCGCTTTCCACCTGTGCTATTATTTAATTGGTACTTTCTTTCACATTGACTCACTGTTTCTCTATTTGAATGCCTATGTAGCCCCATCCCAGGCAATGCTATCTGCAAAATAACAGGTTTGATGCGCTTGTTATCTTTTTGTCTGATACACACTAAAATAAATACGTAACGATTTCCATCTCAAAATGCCCACCTATTTCTCCCTCAAAGCTTCTTGGCCTCCCCTAACCCTGTCATGTAAATTGGGCCACCCGCCCAGGGCCAAGCCCTGGGGGTTGAGCCTGCTAAGTCCCCCCCCCCCCACACACACACACACTTGGGTCCCCCTGTGACCTTGACCTCTGGGAGCACCTTCCTTTGGTGGTGCACTGCCCCCTCCTGGTTGGTCCTTCCGCAGCACCGAGGGAATTCTGGAAGGAACAGCGCAGAAGGGGGGGGGGGACCGGGGGGGGGGGGCTGGTGCGGATGACTGCCGTGGTGGAACCCCAGTCTGCCCAGCACAAGCGAGATGGAAAGCCGGGCACTCGGGGGAGGACGGCGCAGAGCAGAAGGTGGCGTTCGACCCCCGGCTTTGAAGGATAAGTAAGAAACAGTGAACCGTCCAAGGGGAAAGGGCAACCTCCGCAGGATCTGAAGGAAGAGAGGTTTTGTTCCCAAGGACAATGGGTGGGAAAGATTTGGTGTCTGGCTTGGGAACATGCCAGAGGGCAGACTAAGTATTAAGATCGTGTGGCCCACGTGCAGCCAGGCGGTGTGATAAGCAGGGATGGGCTTGGTGTGATGCCACACGGTATATAGAACACCAGGGACGGGACAGGGAGGAAGAGGAGGCCGAGACAGAGAGCTAGGAGGCCGCCCGCTCTCTCTAGCCTGCTAGGGGCCTGGCTTAGTCACTTCCTGTCCCCGGACCTTCACTGTGGAGGAAAGAGCTTGGCTAAAGGCTCTCCCAGGGCCGTCTCGGCTCCGAGAGAGAAAAGCACCAGAAATAAGAAATGATGCTGATGAGACTGACCGTTCACCTGGCCTCATCTTTTAAAATAAAACACACATAGGCTGGGTGCCGTGGTCCACGCCTGTAATCCTAGCTACTCGTTAGGCTGAGATCTGAGGATTCCAGTGCAAAGCCAGTCCAGGCAGACAAATCCAGGAAATTCTTTCCTCCAATGCACCATGAAAAAAAGCTAGAAGTGGAGGTGTGGGTCAAGTGGTAGAGTATCAGCCTTGAGTGAAAAGCCAGGCAAGAGTGCAAGGCCTTGAGTTCAAGCCCCAGTACCACCAAAATACATATGCACATGCATGCCTGCAAGCACACATACATACATACATACATACATACATACATACACACATACATACATAACAAACGCACTTACGGCTGGGGTGCCGTGGTGCGCCTGGGCTTGGGCACTTGGTTGAGATAGAGTCTTGTAAACTTTTCTGTCTAAACTAGTCTTGAACTTGGGTCCACCATCTCCACCTTCCAAGGAGCTGGGGTTTCAGGTTTGAGCCACGGTGCCTGGCTAGTTGAGAGGTTTTCACTAGGGTGGGTCCTGTTGTATTACAACTCATAGTGAACAATTTGTATCCTGCAGCCTCCCCCCTCCCTTCCCCCCCCTTCCCCCCTCCCTACCCCCAGTACGTGTGCCAGTCCTGGGCTCTGTCCCTGAGCTTTCTGAGCCACTGCTCCACTTCCAGCTTTTCGGTCGATAATTGGAGGTGAGAGTCTCATGGACTTTCCCGCCTGGGCTGGTTTGGAGCTTTGGTTAAAATACAAACCGAATACTGTCTCAGTGAAAGAGAACTGAAGAAACACGTGTAACGGAGACGCGATCGCGGCTTAGAGCGTGGCGTTTAAGAGCACAGTTCAAAAGGATGTCTTTGCAGACACTGAGGAAAGTGTGGGCATCTCCTCTGTGTTAGGCTCTCGGCCTTCTGTGTCTCAGATGACAAGGGTGAGCCACCTCCAGCCTGGCTACAATCCCTTTGTAGGAAGGAAAAATGAGCCAGGGACAAGGAGATCATCAAACCTCAAACAGGATGGCATCTGCCTTCCGGGAGAGAGAGGAGGTGGGTGAAGGGAGCCGGCTCTGGGTCCCAGGCCCCTGGAGAAGAGCGCCTCTCTTGAATCCGGGCTGGGGAAGGCCCTCCCCCAGCACTTCCATTTCACAGAACCGGAGACCATCAGGTCACACAGCAGAACCGGAGCAAGAAGAGTCATCTCCAGGCTACTAGACCAGCGGCCCCTGTAGGCTACCGCCCACCAGAGCCTCCAGCTGGGGGAGGAGGCCCCCGCGCCCCACCTGCTGGGCCCCCCTGGGCCTTGCTCTGCTCTGCGGCACTGCACTGGCGGAAGCCTGGCTGCCCTGCCCTGCCCTGGCAGTTGAGTGGACT
>NW_025960739.1:0-29572 GCF_023159225.1 Perognathus longimembris pacificus | reverse complement strand
CCTCCAGCACTGTTCTTTCTGCTTAGGATTGTTTTTGCTATTCTGGGTCTTTTATTGTTCCATATGAATTTCTGGATTGCTTCCTCTAGTTCATTAAAAAAATGGTGTTGGGATATTAATTGGTATTGCATTGAATTTGTAGATAGCCTTTGGCAATATTGCCATTTTGATTATATTAATCCTCCCAATCCAGGAGCATGGGAGGTTTTTCCATTTCCTTAGTTCTTCCTTAATTTTGTTTTTCATTTTTTTAAAGTTCTCCTCATAGAGGTCTTTTATTTTTTTGGTTAAGGTTATTCCTAAGTATTTTATGTTTTTTGGGGTTATTACAAAGGAGTTGCTTTCCTGATTTCAGCCTCGCATTCGGGTCATTAGCATATAGAAAGGCTATTGATTTTTGAGGGTTTATTTTATATCCTGCAACTTTGCCAAAGTTTTGGATCAGCTCTAGTAGCTTAGGAGTAGAGTCTATGGGGTTCTTTAGGTATGGGATCATGTCATCTGCGAAGAGAGAAAGTTTAACTTCATCTTTTCCTATTTGGATCCCCTTTATATTTTCTTCTTGCCTAATTGCTCTGGCTAGGAATTCTAGTACTATGTTGAAGAGAAGGGGAGAGAGCTGACAGCCCTATCTTGCTGCTGATTTTAAAGGGAATGGCTTTATTTTTTCAACATTTAGAATTATACTTGCTGTTGGTTTGTCATAAACTGCCTTTATTATATTCAGGAATGTTCCCTGGAATCCCAGTTTTTCCAGGGTTTTAGCATAAATGGGTGCTGCATCTTATCAAACACCTTTTCCGCATCTAGGGATATAACCATATGGTTCTTTACCTTGCTCCCGTAGATGTGATGGATTACATTAATCAACTTGTGTATTCTGAACCAACTTTGCATCCCTGGGATGAATCCAGTTTGATCAAGGTGTATGATTATTTTGATGACTGTTGAAGTTGATTGGCCAGAAGTTTGTTGAGAATTTTTGTATCAATGTTCATCAGGGAAATCATTCTATAGTTCTCTTTCCGTGAACAGTCACTGCCTGGTTTGGGGATGAGGGTTATACTGGCTTCATAGAATGTGTTTGGTAGTGAACTTTCTCTTTCAATTTCATTGAAGATTTTGAGAAATATTGGTGTGAGTTCTGTTTTGAAAGCCTTGTAGAATTCTGCTGTGAATCCATCTGGACCTGGGCTTTTCTTGGATGGGAGATCACTTATTGCCATTTCTAATTCAATGCTGGATATGGGTCTGTTTAGAAGGTTTAAATCTTCATGGCTGAGTTTGGGGATATCAATTTTTTGTGAGGAAATCGTCCATTTCTTTCAGGTTCTCAAATTTGTTGGCATAAAGGTTTGCCAAGTAGTCCCTTACTGTGTTCTGAATTTTGGTTGTTTCTCTGGTGATGTTACCTGTTTCATCCCTGATTTTGTTTATTTGGGTGTGCTTCCTTTGTGTTTTGGTCAGATTTGCTAGGGGTCTATCTTGTTAATTTTTTCTTTTTATTATTATTATTATTTTTTATTAATTGGACATAAATTTTTTACAAGGTGTTGTGCAAAGAGGGTGCAGTTACATAGTAGGGCAGTGTGTACATTTCTTATGATATCTTATGACCTGTTTTTCTATCCCTTGTCTAGGTCAGGTTGACATATATGCAATATACAATGTATCAAGAACATATACAGTATTCACAGACTTGGTCTCTACTGTCTCTCCGTCTCCCTTTGTTAACAGTCATATATCAGGGAGATCATGCCCCTTTGTTTTCTGTGTTCTAGGCTTGTCTCACTCAACATTATTTGTTCGAGTTCTGACCATTTCCCTGCGAATAACAGTATTTCACCATTCCTAATCGCTATGTAGTATTCCATTGTGTATAAGTACCATATTTTTTGGATCCATTCGTCTGTGGAGGGGCATCTGGGTTGTTTCCATATTTTAGCTATTGTGAATTGTGCCACGATAAACATGGAAGTACAAATGCCTTTTTGATATCTTGGATTTTGCTGTTTAGGATAGATGCCTAGGAGTGGTATGGCTGGGTCATAGGGTAGGTCTATATTGAGCTTTTTGAGAAACCTCCATACTGTTCTCCAAAGTGGTTGTACTAATTTGCACTCCCACTAACAATGGAGAAGGGTTCCTCTTTCCCTACAGCCCCTCCAGCATTTGTTGTTTCCTGAGTTCAGAGTATAGGCCATTCTAACTGGGGTGAGGTGGTATCTCAGGGTTGTTTTTATTTGCATTTCCTTTACTAGCAGGGATGTTGAGCATTTCCTCATATGTTTCTTTGCCATTTTTATATCTTCTCTTGTGAAGTCTCTCTTTAGCTCTTTTGCCCATTTCCTAATAGGTTTATTGGGCTTGGAGTGGCTTAGTTTTTTGAGTTCTCTGTAGATGACAGATATCAGGCCTTTGTCTGTTGCTGTGCTGGTAAATATCCTTTCCCATATCGTTGGCTGTCTTTCTATTTTGGTGGCTATGTCCTTAGCTGTGCAGAAACTTTTTAATTTGTAGTAGTCCCATTTGTCGAGTCTTTCCCCTATTTGTTGTGCCCCTGGGACTCTATTCAGGAAGTTCCTTCCTGTGCCTATAAGTTCTAGTGTCTTTCCTACTCTGTCCTTCAGTAGTTTCAAGGATTCAGGTCTGATGTTGAGGTCCTTGATCCATTTTGAGTTGATCTAGGTGCATGGTGATAGGCTTGGGTCTACTTTGAGTTTTCTGCATATGGATGCCCAGTTCTCCCAGCACCAGTAGTTGAAGAGGCTATGTTTATTCCATTGTATGTCTTTAGCTCCTTTGTCGAATATCAGTTGGCTGTAAGAGTGCGGTTTTATTTCTGGGTCTTCAGTTCTAATCCATTGGTCTTCCGATCTGTTTTTATACCAATACCATGCTGTTTTTGTTATGATGGCCTTGTAGTAGAGCTTGAAGTCAGGTATTGTGATACCTCCTGCACTGCTTTTTTTGCCTAGAATTGCTTTGGCTATTCTAGGTTTTTTGCTGTTCCATATGAATTTATGGATTGGTTTCTCTATTTCAGTGAAGAATGTGGCTGGGATTTTGATAGGTATTGCATTAAATTTGTATAACAGTTTGGGCAATATGGCCATTTTCACTATATTGATTCTGCCTACCCATGAGCATGGGAGGTCTTTCCATCTCCTTGTGTCTTCTTTGATTTCCCTTATTAGATTTTTGTAGTTTTCATTAAATAGGTCTGTCACGTCCTTGGTTAAGTTGATCCCTAGGTACTTTATTCTTTTTTTGGCTACTGTAAATGGAATTGTTTCCATAATTTCCTTTTCTGTTTGTCTATTGCTGGTGTACAGAAAAGCTGCTGACTTTTGTGGGTTGATTTTGTATCCTGCTACTTTGCCAAATTGGTTTATTAGGTGTAGGAGTTTGGGTACTGAGTTTTTTGGGTCCATCAGATATAAGATCATGTCGTCTGCGAATAGGGATAACTTGATTTCTTCCTTGCCGATGTGGATCCCTTTGATGTCCTCCTCTTGCCTTATTGTTATGGCTAGGGATTCCAGCACTATGTTGAACAGAAGTGGGGAGAGTGGGCATCCTTGTCTTGTTCCTGAGTTTAGGGGGAATGATTTAAGTTTCTCTCCATTTAACATGATATTAGCAGTTGGTCTGTTGTATATGGCTTTTATTGTTTTGAGGAATGTTCCATCTATTCCTGTTCTCTCCAAAGCTTTTAAGTATGGATGTTGTACTTTGTCAAAGGCTTTTTGGGCATCGACTGAGATAACAATGTGATTCTTGATTTTAGTTCTGTTTATGTGGTGAATTACGTTGATTGATTTACGGATGTTGAACCATCCTTGTGACTGAGGGATGAAGCCTACTTTGTCATGATGTATGATATTCTTGATCAGTTTCTGGATCCTATTAGCTAATATTTTATTGAGGAGCTTTGCATCTGTGTTCATTAGTGATATTGGTCTGTAGTAGTTCTCTTTTTTTGTTGGATCTTTGCCTGGTTTGGGAATGAGTATGATATTAGCTTCGTAGAATGAGTTTGGGATTTCTCCCTCCGTTTCTATTTCGCGGAAGAGTTTGAGGAGTATTGGAATTAGCTCCTCACTAAAGGTTTTGTAGAATTCGTTGGTGAATCCATCTGGGCCTGGGCTTTTCTTAGTAGGGAGGTTCTTGATTACCTTCTGTATGTCACCATAAGTTATTGGTTTATTTAGTTGATTTATTTCTTCTTGGTTCAGTTTGGGCAGTTTGTACTTCTCTAAGAATTGATCCATTTCTGTAAAATTATTGTTTTTTGCTGAGTAGAGGTTTTGGAAATAGCTCCTTATGATTGTTTGAATATCGTGTGTACTTGTTATATTTTTTCCTGTGGAGTCCCTGATTTTACGAATATGAATCTCTTCTTTTTTTTTTTTGTAAGTCTTGCAAGGGGTCTGTCAATTTTGTTTATTTTCTCAAAGAACCAGCTTTTAGTCTTATTTATTTGTTGAATGGTCTTTCTATTTTCAATCAGATTTATCTCTTCTTTAATCTTTGTGATCTCTCCCCTCCTAGTCGTTTTAGATTCTGTCATTTCTTGTTTCTCCAGTTGTTTTAGTTTCATCGTGAGGGTATTCACCTGCTCTGCTTCCATTCTTTTAATGTGGGTGCTGAGTGCAATGATCTTGCCCCTCAGTACTGCCTTAGCTGTGTCCCATAGGTTTCTTTGTGATGTGTTTTCTTTGTCATTGTGGCTTATGAATTCGTTGATTTCATCTTTAATTTGATCTGTGGCCCAAGTGTTGGATAGCAGCGTGGGGTTTAGCCTCCAAGTGTGTGTATAGGCTCTGTGGTATCCTTTGTTGTTGAGGGTTACCTTTAATCCACTGTGATCAGATATAATACATGGGATTACGTCAATACTTTTGTATTTGCTGAGGTTCTTTGTGTGGGCTATGACGTGGTCTATTTTGGAATATGATCCATGGGCTGCTGAAAAGAAGGTGTATTGGGTCTCTGTAGGGTGAAAGGTTCTGTATAGGTCTGTTAGATCCATTTGGGAAATGGTGTTATTTAGGTCCTCAGCTCCCTTACTAATCCTCTGGGTGTTGGATCTGTCTCTTGGAGAGAGAGGAGTATTAAAGTCACCCACTATGATTGTGTTTGCGTCTATCTTGCTCTGTAATTCTTTGAGAATTTGCTTGACATATGTCGGGCCTCTTTTGTTTGGTGAGTATACATTTATCACCGTGATTTCTTGATTCTGGATTTTTCCTTGTATTAATATGTAGTGTCCTTCTTTGTCTTTTTGAGTGGACTTTAAAGAGAAGTCCAGCTTGTCTGAGATCAGAATGGCTACACCTGCCGTTTTGGTGGATGCGTTTGCTTGGTAGATCTTGCTCCATCCTTTCACTCGAAGCCTGTTTTTGTCCCTTGCTGTAAGGTGGGTCTCTTGTAGACAGCAGATGTCAACTTTTTGTTTGCGAATCCATTCTGCCAGTCTGCTCCTCTTAATCGGGGAGTTTAAGCCATTTATATTTAAAGAGATCAAGGATAAGGGTGTTTTTCCTCCTTCCATTTTCTTGGTGGGCTGTTTTTACTTCTTTTTTTTTTTTTTTCTTGTCTTTAGTGAGCTTATGTTTCTGCTGGACTTTGGCTATTGAAGTTTCTTTCTGATTCTGTCTGTGTGTCTTTTACGATCTCTGTTGGGTGGGGATCCCCTCTTAATATTCGCTGTAGGGCTGGTTTTTTATTCACATACTCCTTTAACTCCTCTTTGGTGTGGAAAATCTGGTTCTCCCTTCGAATGTGAACTCCAATTTCACTGGATATTTGATCCGAGGTTGTAAATTGTTATTCTGGAGTACTTGGATAGTGTTCTTCCACTCACTTCGAGCTTGGTAAGTTTGTGTGGATAAGTCGGATGTTATTCGAATCCTCTTCCCATTGAAAAAAGTTTCCTTCTTCGCTTTGGCTGAATTCAGAATTTGCTCTTTAATCTTGAGGTCTGTAGTCTTGAATATTATGTGCCTTGGGGTGGCTTTCCTGGGGTCTGGCCTGCCAGGTGTCCTATAGGCTTCGGTTACCTGGATGGGGTCCCCTGTGAGATTGGGGAAGTTTTCTGCAATAACTTTATTGAGAACATGATTAAGCCCTCTGCTCTGATATTCGGCTCCTTCTTCTATTCCAATTATGCGCAGATTATATCTCTTGTCTTTGTCCATTAGTTCCTGGATTAGTCTTCCCTGAAGCTTCACCTTTTCATGGAGTGTGGTCATTTTCTGGTTGTTGTCAGCTGCTTCATTGTCCAGGCGAGAGATTCTGGATTCTATGTGGTCTACTCTTTGTGTTATGGTTTCAATTGCGGAGTTTATGGATGTCAGAGAGCTATTTATGGTTGTCATATCAGCTCTGATCGTGGAGATTTCTTCCTTTAAAGAGTTGTATTTTAAATCTATTTTTTCATGCATTTCAATTCTCAGGATGTGGAGATTTTCTTTAAAGGCAGCTTGCATTGTATCCATTTTTGCTTCCATTTCTTTAAAGCAGGCTTGCATTGTATCCAGTTTTGCTTCCATTTCTTTCTTGGCTTCCTGGGTGTCCTTCCAGATTTCCGCTCTAAATTCCTGGAATTGTTTTCTGATTTTATTTCTGACCCTTTTGATCATTCCTGTTAACATGGCCTCATTTGCTTTTTTATTCTCCATCTCCTCTTCAGTCGTGCTGCTTTTTGGAGCTGGCAAGTTGGCTTGCCCTTTGATGAACTGAGTTATGTTTCTTTGTGATTTGCGCATCTGGAGATCTGGATGGCTTCTCAGGTTTGGTTCTTCCCTCTCTCCTGTGTAGGCGTGTCTATGGCAGCAGGTGCTGCTGCTGTGGCTCCACCCACCAGTGCAGGGTACGCCTACCAGAGCGGGCGCTGTCACCGGGGGCTCCGCCCTCCTGTGCGCTGTGCGTCCACTGCAACAGGCACTTCGGCGGGATATGCCTCCCAGAGCAAGTCCTGGGTTGTTGGGTTGTGCTTGTGCCCTCCCACGAGTCCGTTGCGGGGGGGGGGGCGGTATGTGTGGGGTCCAGTGGGATCGACTGTCCGGGTGTGGCTTGGCACCTTCAGTCCTCACCTCTGCTGTGAGTGGGGGACGTGATCAGGCTCAGGTGACCCTGCTGGGCTGGTATTGCCCACCAACCCCTGTGGTTTTAGTTGTAAGAGTCTGCGAGGTCCAGGCGCCTCGGGTGGGGTTTGCACAACCAGCCGTCTCCTGGCCCCTGTTGGGAAGGGGGCGGGGCCGGTTCTGCCAGTTCAGGAACCTGTGGGGCCTTGGGGCTGCTCCGCCCTTCCCCTGCTAAACTGACTTCCCAGCCCCTGATGGGAGCTTCCCCGCCTGATTTGGGGGTTCTTTGTTCCCTCAGGGGTGGGGGTGGGGGAGCGAGGGCACTCACTTTTGCTGCTTTGTGTGTGTGTCCCGCGCAGCCGTTGGCCCTCCAGGGGTTGGCTAAGTGTCGTGGTGGCTTCCCTGGTTCCCGATTTCTGCCGTGCTGGGTTCCTTTGTCCGGACCCGGTGTGGACCCGAACTTCTCGTCGCTGCCGGTGTGTGTCTTGGTCCGCACCCTGCCTTGTGTCCGTGGGGTCTCCCGCTATATGAATTCTGCGCTCCTGGCAGCCTGTCTGCCGATCGCCGGGTTCCCCTTTCCCAGCCTGACCCTGTTTGGGCCAGGGTCGGCTGGTGGGGGGAGGGTGCCCCGGTGAATCTCCGGCTCCGTGTAGGTTTTCGGTTCTTCTTTTTTGCTCCTTTTTGTTTTCCTGCGTTTCTCCACTGCTTCTGGCTGCTGGTTTTGCTGGGTTCTTGATGGGGTGTTGGGTGTTGGAGTTCCCAGCTCACTATGCCGTTGGAGCGAGTCGGGGTGCCTCCCTATTCTATCGGCGCCATCTTTCCCTCTCTTGTTAATTTTTTCAAAGAATCAACTCTTTGTTTTGTTGATTGTTTCGATGGTTTTTTTTTGACTCTGTCTTTTAATTCTGATTTGATTTTAATTATTTCCTTCCATCTATTGACTTGTGGTTTGGCTTGTTCTCTTTTTTAAAATTTTTATTGTCAAACTGATGTACAGAGAGGTTACAGTTTCATACGTTAGGCATTGGATACATTTCTTGTACTGTTTATTAATTCCTCCCTCATTCACCCCTCCCCCTCCCCCTTTCCCTTTCTGCCCTATGCGTTGTTCAGTTCATTTACACCAAACAGTTTTGCAAGTATTGCTTTTGTAGCTGTTTGTCTTTTTACCTTCTGTATCTCGATTTTGGTATTCCCTTTCACTTTCCTAGTTCTAATACCAGTATACACGGTTTCCAATATACTCAGATAAGATACAGAGATAGTGGAGGTACAACCACAGGAAGGGGATAAAAGAGGGTCATCAAAAATAGAAGCTACGGTTTCACATCACATGTTGAAAGTAATTACATCAGTGATAGAACAGTCGTTTCCATAACATGGAGTTCATTTCACTTAGCATCATCTTATGTGTTCGTAAGGATATAGCTATTGGGCTCTTGTGATCTTCTGCTGTGATTAACCTAAACCTGTGCTAATTATTCCTTATGAGGGAGACCATAGACTCCTTGTTTCTTTGGGTCTGGCTCAGTTCAGTTAGTATAATTTTTTCCAAGTCCTTCCATTTCCTTAAGGATGTCATTATTTCAGATAGACACATAAAATTCCTTTGTGTATATGTACCACATTTTCCTGATCCATTCTTCGACAGAGGGGCATCTGGAACAGAATTGAAGACCCAGAAATAAACCCTCAGAACTATGCCTACTTAATCTTTGATAAAGGAGCTAAAAAATAGTCTGGAAGCAAAATAGCCTCCTTAACAAACGGTGCTGGCCAAACTGGTTCAACACATGCAACAAACTAAAACTAGATCCTTATATATCACCCTGCATCAAAATCAATTCCAAATGGATCATAGACCTCAAAATCAAAACAGATACCTTGAAATCACTACAAAGAAGGAGTAGGAGAAACATTTGGGCTTCTTGGCACAGGATGGAACTTCCTTAACAAAGACCCAGAAAGGCTACAAATCAAAGAAAGGTTGGGCAAATGGGACTGCATCAAACTACAGAGCTTCTGCAGGTCAAAGGACATAGCACGCAAGATAAACAGAAAGCCCACAGATTGGGAAAAGATCTTTACTGGCCCTACAACCGACAAAGGCCTCATATCTAAAATATATGCAGAACTAAAACTATTACATTCCTCCAAAACAAAACTGCAAAGAACCAATAGCCCCCTCATCAAGTGGGCTAAAGACTTAAAAATAGACTTCTCTGTTGAGGAAATGAGAGTGGCCAAGAGACATATGGAAAAAAGCTCTACATCACTGGCCATAAAAGAAATGCAAATCAAAACAACATTGAGATTCCACCTCACCCTAGTAAGAATGTCCTATATCAAAAAACTAACAATAACAAATGTTGGAGGGGATTTGGCCAAAAGGGAACCCTACTTCATTGTTGGTGGGAATGTAAACTGGTTCAGCCACTCTGGCAAGTGGTATGGAAATTCCTCAGAAGGTTAAACATAGAGCTCCCCTATGCCCCAGCAGCCCCACTGTGGGCATCTACCCAAAAGACCACAAATAAGAACATACTTAAGCCACCAGTACAATGTTCATTGCAGCACAATTTGTCATAGCTAGAATATGAAACCAACCCAGATGCCCCTCAGTAGACAAATGGATCAGGAAAATGTGGTACATATACACAATGGAATTTTATGCCTCTCTGTGAGAGAATGACATTGTCCCATTTGTAAGGAAATGGAAGGACTTGGAAAATATTATACTAAGTGAAGTGAGCCAGACCCAAAGAAACATGGACTCTGTGGTCTCCAGCATAGGGAATAATTGGCACAGGTTTAGGCTATTCACAGCAGAGGATCTCAAGAGCCCAATAGCTATACCTTTATGAACACATAAGATGATGCTAAGTGAAATGAACTCCATGTCACGGAAATGATTGTTATATCACTGTTGTAATTACTTTCAACATGTGATGTGAAATCGTAGCTTCTATTATTGATGATCTTCTTTATCCCTTTCCTGTGGTGTACCTGCATTATGTCTGTATCTTATCTGAGTTCATTGGAAACCGTGTATACTGGTATTAGACCTAGGAAATTGAAAGGGAATTCCAAAATCGAGAGACACAGGGTAAAAAAGTCAAATGACTACAGAAGCAGTACTTGCAATGCTGTTTGGTGTAAGTGAACTGAACAACTCATGGGGCGGAAAGGCAAAGGGGGAGTGGGGAGGGGTGAATGAGGGAGGAGGTAATAAACAGTACATGAAATGTATCAAATGCCTAACGTATGAAACTATAACCTCTCTGTAAATCAGTTTGACTATAAAAATTGAAGAAAAAAAAAGGATTTGTTTGTTTCCTAGAGGTCCCTGTGTGGTTCAATAAAATTTGAATTTCTGATTACGAACAAATAATATTAACCCCCACACACATATATACATATACACACATGTTAGTGTAACATCAAGATATTCTTACACTCAAACTATTAAATTCTGGTATCACTGCTCCATTTTCTCACCCTTTGTCCCACAATATATGTGCTTTCCTTTACCTTCCCCAAAGCTGATTACCAGACAAAAGGTATGGAAATTAAAACAAACAAACAAATAAACAAACAAACCAACAAACCCACCAGTGACAAGGGAGAAAGAAATCAAATCAGCCAAGAAAGCAAACAAACAACTATACAAATAAGCAAAATAACAAAAAATCTCACTTGTTTGGTTTTCTTGGAGTTCCTTTTGATAAACATCATTTTATATGATAATCTGCACGTAGCTATTGAGCCTTTGTGATCCTCTCCTAAGAGTATTCTCCTTTAGTCTCACTGTGTGAATGTCTAGAGTCCTGCATAACTTATCATGTCCAAGTATAAATTTTTGGAAGATCAAAGTATATCTTTTTGTCTTTTACCATCCATGTGTTTAATTGTAGTTTTATAGGCACATTCTAGTTACAACAAATGAGGAAAACCATGTAACCTATGTTTCTTTGGGTCTGGCTCATTTCATTTATTAACAAATGTAGCAGTGATACTCACTAGACATGAAAATGAACTGTACAAGTTGTGGTTGTGGGAGGATGGGAAGGAAAAACTTTTAGAAAACAAGGGAAGAGAATGACACTGTTCAAAAAGAAAACAAGCTATTATCTGACTTATGTAACTGTAACTCCTCTGTATATCACCTTTACAATAACAATAAATAAAAATATTTAATTCTTATTTGAAGTTTTATTTCACATAAACAATACAGAATTTTTATATAATATAGGGATTGCCTAGATATCATGTAGGTTATGCTTAAACTAAAGTTGTTTTTCTGAAATTCACATTTGATTGGACATTTTCCCTTCACATTTGCTAAGTGTGACAATCTGAACTAAGTCTGTTTTTAACTGAGTCCTAAAACTTCAGAAATGAGGTTATAGTTTCACACACTCAGCACTGCTAGATATTAACAGTGATACTGGAGGAATACAAAGATAAGTTGAAACAGGACATACATGTTCAGGCCACACTTAAAAATGGAGGATATTGGCTACTTCTGTTAGCAGTATAAAAATACCTCCTAGGTGGTAAATATATATGTAGGCAGACATATATATGCAGAAGAGCACCTGTTACCTAGAATAACCAGGAATATAAACTTATTTAAAGAACAAATACAAAAACAAGAGCAGAACATGACTGAACAGAAACTTTCCTGGCTTAGTCAGATGTAGTGGAAGTCAGAGGGATAAGTAAAGTCTAGTCTTTCTACAAGAAATCATTTGGTTAATGACAGAGACACTTACGCTTCTCCTTTGTTTCTCATTGGGAAGGTGTGTCAGTCTGTATTGATGATTTTTGTATGGCCCCTAAATGATACTGTAAATATCCAAATAGCCCTTAGCAGAACTATGTTTCCCCACCCCTGTCTGTTACATGTCACTATCACAGTGCATACATGTTGGCTCTATTTGTCTTATTGTTGGTTATCCAGTAATACTAGCCAGCTGAGAAATGAGAAGTGCATTATAGGTTCTCACTTTATCCCTAGCTCCAGTAGTCTTGTACATTCAACCTTCTCAACAACAGGAAAGTTAGTGCTAAATATTTGCTACTTTTAGTACTTAATTTACTGACCTCTCTTGTTAGTAATTTTGCTCAGCCTGTGGATTTTTTTTTAATGGATTCACATTCTTTTCTTGATGCATGCTATTGATTATTAAAACTTATAGAGTTTTCCCAAAACTCATTTCTCAAACCAAAATGTCATATAAAGAACAAAAATCAAGTTTTTTTTTTAAAAAACAATAAAACCAAGCTAACATTAAAAATAAAAAGTAAGAAATCCTTGGACATGAAAAGAAAAATAATGACACATGATAGAAAAATATGTATTTTTATTTCATAAGATGGGAATAGCCCCATTTGATTTTGACAAAATGATTAAATAAATAATTGCATAATGAATTATTGAGTGGATGAATTTTATGAATTAAAAAATCCCCCTAGACAGCACAGTGGTGGTTTCTCTTGCAGTGACAACTTAGTACAACGAAATCAACATGGTTGTAGATTCTGTAAGATGAGGAAGTGCATAAAGTGTGGGCTTTGGGTATTGCCATGCATTGTAAGCTGTAGTGTAGTACAGATTCTAGGAAAATTTCTTAAGTCACAACCTGGGGAATTGCACAGGAGGATGAGAACTAAAAGGAACAGTTTTAATACAGTTATAAGGACTATAAAACTAGTCTGAATATTGAACATAATATTTGAAACAATAGAAATATTCAGCAAGTGGCATTTAAGATGCACATTAAAAATGTTTAAACTGTTACACAATTGCCAGACAAAAATGCCAAGTGATTTATAACATATACCAATTGCATGCTCTAGCAGAATTACTTCTCATATAAATTTCTTCATGCCAAATAAGGAATACTAGGCATCTTCACTTTCTATTAAAGAAAGTTTTTCCTGCTTTTTCTCCCAGATTGTCAGCAGGTTAACAATAAGTTGTATATTTTGGCATCATAGTTAATCCTCTTCTTGCACCCTCTTTTTTTTCCAATCCAACCTTCAAGAAACTCTTAGTTACAGGTGAGATGGGCATAATATGGTATCCTCAGCAGAAAGATCAGAAAACCCCATTTCCTCACTCTATGACCTTGAGAAAATCCCTGCATCTTTATCAGTCTAGTTTTTCTAAACTGTAAGATGAGGATAGAATCAATGAAAGAATCAATGAAAATTATATGTGTAATTTATTTTCAATGATAATTAAATGTGTAATTCTTTGTGGAAAGAATCAATGGAATTATTTATGTACAACATGGAAGTGGCTCCAGTTCACAGGAGGCATTAAGTAAATGGGAATTCTTTTCTTGTGCATACTTAGAGTTGGAAGCTGGAGGAAGACAGGAAGATAGATAATGGATGCTACATCTTATTACTGCAAATACATTTTACCTGTCCTACATAGAGACAACCATGGCAAAGGCCAATGAATGAGAATAGGGTAGGAATATGGGAAATGCTCTGACTAGAGTTGCAATTGCTGATATGAAATTCTAATGCACAAGATCCTCTAGAAAGCCCGTAGGCCTGTCAGATGGGATAGCCTATAATGACGTTATTATAAAAGGCATGTATTCTGAAGAACTCTAGTTTTGAATAGAATTAAGATATGTCTAACCAGTCATGATTTTAATCGTTTAACGTCTAAAACCAAGTAGGTGAATCATAATAATGCATTCACAGTTTGAATTTTTGTATGTTCATTGACAATTAAATTTTCTTCAGAATCATAAACTCAGATTACTAACAGAGACTATTCTCATTTAAACATATCACTTATCTCATTAGATATAGGCTGAAAGAAGCAAGTGGGTATTGGCAGATTCTGACCAATATAATTTTTTTGGTAGTACTGGGGTTTGGATTCAGGGTCTCTTGCACTTGGCTAGAGAGGTGCTCTCTCACTTGAGCCATACTCCTACCTATTTTTTTCCTTTCAGGTGAAGGTGTGTGTGTGTGTGTGTGTGTGTGTGTGTGTGTGTGTGTGTGCTTCTTTTTCAGGTGAGGTCTTGTGCTTTTCCCAGGATCTTTCTACCAATACCTTATACATAGTTGATACCACAAGAATGTGCCTACTTGGTTGATTGAGAGTGAATCTTATTATCTTTTTCTTGGGCTACCCTTGATCATGACCCTTCTGATCTTATATTTCCTGAATAGCTGGTATTACAGGTATGACCTGCCTCATCCAGTCCCAAAGCAGATTTTGACATCAGAAAGGGGAAAAAACAATGTGGTCTATCCTGCCTATGCATAAAACAGCTCATTAACTGGGGGTCAGATTCTGTTGCTGGAAAGCCATACAGCATTGTTCCCCTTTAAAGAAATAGTATTTGTTATAACTATAGTAATTCTTTGAGCAGCAACTATGTACATTTTTTGAATTGTAAAGATAAATACTGGTGATGTTTCAGAAATGCTTCAAGTCTGTTGAAGTATGTGTTGTAGATTTCTTCTTCGAGAATGAAAATGTGAAGAGAAGCAAACAGAGTGATGTGATTTACTAATTTTCAATATTGGTAAGGAAAAAAAAGAGAGACAGAAAGATATGTCACTTTTGTAACCCAACTCAGTCATTGTCAAACATGTCTTAAGACCCTGTCAATTTTTATAACAAACCTGTCCTTCCAGTCAATATTTTCTTCTTCAACTTACCAAAGCATTTTTTACCTTTTATCACTTTATAACATTTTACAAATTCCTTTTTCTCAGGAAGAAAATGTCACTGATGATTTGTTGGCACATCTCATCCTCTGAAACATGTAGTGTGGTCTGAAATGATTTGACCTCTGTTATTCTACTGAACACCTGATGTTCTTTGAAAATACTTATAAATGTCATTAGGTCTCCTAACTCACCTTCAATTTCTAATGCTGAATAAATGGATCATTAACTCATTTTTAAAAATTCCCCCAAAGGTTGGTCGTACCCACTTGTCCTTCATTTAATTACTAGTCTCCACAAGGGAAGAAACATACCATACTAAATGACATCTTGGACAAGTAAAAAGAATTAGGTTGCCAGCTGAGCATATTTAAGAGAATGATTAATCTTTCTGAATTTGATAGTCAAAACATTTTGACACTAACTGGCAGTTTTAATGATTACTATAATTTAGCTGATGGGTTCATTAATAAAGCTCCAGAACTGTTTTATACTTTTAATGCTGTGATCACTAAAGTTAAGGTTACAGAGAACAAGGAAGCCATTTCTTAGGACCCGCATAATATATTGTCAGGAATCAGAGCAGGAGAATGTGCATAATGATTTCTAGCAAACAATAAGCAAAAAATCTGTCATATTTGTTAGTAACTCATGGTCCTATAGTATAGCTGAAACACTTTGTTCTTCCATGACTCAGTTGCCAAAAAGTGACACTATACATTTTAGTTTGCTTACAAGAAAATTAAAAATGATGACTATCAGATCAAGAAAATAATCTTTTAAATGTCATTAGGAAAAGGGAGATGCAATAATGTTCCCTCCAGGGCATTAATGTAGAGTGGTGTGATTGATTATTTGGGAGCATAAACTTCAAGAATCTTATGTAAGATGTCAATTTCATCTATTAAAGCATTGATGCTTAAGAGGTTATGATTGAATCCATCTCTCCCATTTCACATAAAATTGAATACCATACTTCTAAATAACATTTAATTAAATCTGCCTCAGTAACTGCCAGGTGATTTTAGACAACTCCAAAAGTATCAGTTGGCCATTAGACTTTCATCATTTTTATGTTCTCAGATCTAAGGTACAGTTCGGGGACTGACAGGGGCTCTCTAACATCCAATGTGCTAATGAATGGCTAGTGGAGTCACTGCCATAGAAGTATACAGTTCCCTTGGAGATTGAAGAACTTGAAATTAATGTAAAGGAGAGTATTAATAATAGTTTCATTACAAAATATTTACTGGGTAGTTATGGTGAGCCTTCAACCAACATCAATATTGAAAAAGAACAAAGAGAACTTAGATGAAGGCAGTTTAGTAAGAATCCATGGAGGGAAAAAAGAAAACCAAAACAAATTAAGACTATAAATATCAAATTTACTGTTGTTGGAATCTTTTTTAGAAAACTCATTCCAAGACACAATATAAAATGATAATTGAACATTGTTTAGGGCTATAAAGGCTTAAAAATTAAATTGCTCATCAGAGGACATAGAATAGTTTCATTTGGTTTTAAATTTCTCCCACACAGGTGGTCTCCAAATCCAGAGGGATTTGGAATAAACTAAGCCATGAGTTGTTGTTTTCTTTGACAGGTTTTTTGTTGTTGCTGTTGTTTTCTTTTGTGATTTTAGTTCAAGTTTGAATTGCTTAAACATGTGTAGGCAAAAAACAATGTTCAACTTGACTTTTCATAGTTATGTCAAAGTAAAATTGTAGAATATCTTTTACATATACTATTTGTTGGGATAGAATACACCATTCTCCAGCGCTACCCAGTTACTAACTCTGGGGCTCTACTTTCTCTCAATTACCAGCTGTCGAGGTATCCAAGATTTCATGTCCTGTCTAGAGCCCCATGAATATCATTCCAGACAGGGCCTTTCTTATGCTTAATTTTATGGGTTAGTTTTACTAGGATACAAGGTAGTTTGCTTAAAGATTATTTTGCGTGTATATATGATGGCATGTTTTTAATGAGCTTAACATTTGACTTAATATATTTGTAAAGTGGATTTTCTTTTTTTAATGTGCCAGGCACCTAAATATAACAAAAAGGCTAGGAAAGGGAGAACCTGCTCTTCTTTCCTGAATGTCTTTGAGCTGAGACATCAATCTTCTGCCTTTGGTCTTGGTCTTAGAGTAAACTTAACACAATTATCTTATTGGATCTCAGGTCTTTGTGCTGGAACTGCAATGTTCACCACCTATACTTCTGGGTCTCCAGCTTGTTTATGATCAATCCTGGGAGTTGTCAATCTTAGAACCATGTCAAAGAAATTCCTCATAAGTCTTGTTTTAACTTTTTATAATGTTCTCTCAGTTCTGTTTTTCTGGAGAGCTAAACTATTTAGTACATGTTTTGGTATGAAGAACAGCGATGGTGTTGTGATCTGTATCAGCACATAGAAGCTACTTTGGAACTGGGCAACAGGTAGAGAGATGTGGAGAGTTTCAGGGCATGTGTTCAGAGCAATAATGGTTAGATCTCAGATGGAATTCAGAGGCAAATTGTTAGAAACTGAAGGACAGGTAATCCGTAATCGACTGGCAAAGGACTTTTGGCTGAAGAACGATCTAGTGTTTTGTGGCAGTAGAGCTTATGAGTGACAAAGCTGGATAATACTCAGGTTTCTCAAGAAAATGAAAGTATTTCCTCAATGCTCATATGAAAGTATTAAAGGGAAAGATAAATTGTCAAGCAAAACAAGAATCAGAAATTGAAAATTTAGAAAACTCGGGGCTATTATATAAAATTGTAAATGATAAGAAAGCCAAATTATACCCTTTTTCTTTTGTCTTTCTTTTCTGTGGCTTTATCTCTGATATCATTGTAACTGAATTTAGTAGCCTGGATACTGTGTATACGGGTATTGGAACTAGGGAAGGGAATATCAAAATCGAGAGACAAAGGATAAAAAGAAAAACCAATGCAACAGCAATACTTACAAAACGATATGGTGTAAACCAACTGTACAACTCATGGGGGGAAGAGGGAAATGGGGAAGGGGGAGGCAGGAGTAAAATGACAGGAGGAGGAAACAAGTTGGATAAGAAATGTACTCACTGCCTTATGTATGAAAATGTGACTCCTCTGTACATCACTTTAACAATAAAGAAATGAAAGAAAAAAGAAAAATGATCAAGTTTGTTTATATGTAATTTACTGTATGTCTGAAAAAAAAGAACGACCAATCAGAAGAGAACATTTGATGAAGATCATGGATGAGACTCTGGACTTAATACATTTTAATACAAGTTAGGTATGAAGATGGTACTGTATCAGCAAGAACACCCACCAGTTTGAACTGAAGGATAATGAAAAAACCTGAGATGAAATTAAAGAATATTATGGGACTTCTTGGATTTAACAAGACTGTATAGTAAAGCCACTTTGCTATTAGTTCATGTGTGCTTCTTTGAAAATATGAAAACTTGGTACCATTGGTGATTCAGAAAACTGGCTTTCATAGTGCCAGACAGCTTCTATCTGAGTCTTGGTTTCTAGATCTCCCCCACAAAGCTACAGGTGTAGAATTACTACCTCAGAGCATCCAGAAGACAGAATGGACCCAAATGGGATTATTTTCAGTGCTCATTATCTGAAGGAATCCCCCTTGATTAGGGTTTGAACTTGCTTGGAGCCCTTTTGGCATGAGACCATACTATTCCTTCCCCTATTTGGCCACTGGATTTTGGAAGCATGTAAGTTCTCTGGTTTCACACATTCTCACCTGAAAAGGAATTTTCTTTTGTGTGAATCATGTCTCAAGTGTTAACTCCATCAAATTTGAGTAATATTTAGAAAAGACTTTGGAATTGATAATTGATACTGGAATTAGTTAAGATGTTTGAGGCAGTTGTGATACAATTAACATAATTTCTCATGAAAGAAGGGCATGTATGTGGAGAGACTGGAAGAAAATGCTATAACACTGTTTCCCCTCTGAAATTCAGATGTTGACGACCTCACATTTTAAATATGATGGCTTCATAGAGGGTAATTTAGGAGGCAATTAGGTTTATGACAGTAAGGCCCTCATGATGAGTTTGTTGTCCTCATAAGAGATGTCAGTCAGAGAGCTAGGCTTGTTTCTCTTTTCCATTTCAGACATCAATGAGAAATTGTCTATAAACCAAGAAGAGGGATTTCACCACGAACTGAGTCAGCAAACTCTTCGATCTTGGACTTCTTTGCTTCCAGAACTGTGGTATGCAAATTTCAGTTATTTACATCTTATAATCTATAATATTTTGTTACAACCTTTGCATAGGAACTCAGCTTGGTAAATTCTTGGGCCCATTAGAATGTCTGTGGATAAATAAAACTCTTACTCTCCCACCAAACACGTCTTGTTTTTTGAACTGGGGGAAGAGGATTTTTACTAACTTTTTTTTTTCTGGGCTGACCTAAATTGTAATCCTCCTAAATTCTGCCTTGGAAGTAGCTGGTTTAAAGACATGTACTACCATTCCTACCCTCTGAAATCTTATTTCTTTTAGAGGAAATTTGGACATCTTGACTCTCTGATGGGAAGATCTTACAAAGGAAGTGGGGTTAAAATGAACATAGGTTATAATTTTTCAAGGTATGTCACTGTAAATATCAACATTGATACTATTGATATTTCATGCACAGATGATCCTTTGTAGGGTTTAGATCTGAAATCAGCACATATAAGTAGAAAGGTAAGCTTTGTATATAGTCTCTACACTATCCCTTCTCTATGTGTATCTAGCTACTTACCTACTCATAAATATGTGTAACCATTAAAGGTCTCACTTTACTTTTTTGACCACTTTCAACCTCTTGAGAGAGAAATCCTTTGGCAATCTTTTTCCTTCCTTTCCTTTCCTTCCTTCCTTTCCTTCCTTTCTTTCCTTCCTTCCTTCCTTCCTTCCTTCCTTCCTTCCTTCCTTCCTTTCCTTCCTTCCTTCCTTCCTTCCTTCCTTCCTTCCTTCTTCCTTCCTTTCTTTCTTTCTTCCTTCTTCTTCCTTCTTCTTTCTTTCTTTCTTTCTTTCTTTCTTTCTTTCTTTCTTCTTTCTTTCTTTCTTCTTTCTTTCTTTCTTTCTTTCTTTGCCCTTGGTACTATCCTGGGGCTTGAACTCAGGGATTGGTCACTATCCTGAAGCTTTCTTGCTCAAGTCTAAAGCTCTACACCTTGAGTCATAGCTCTACCTTCATTCTTTTTGGTAGTTAATTTGAGATCAGAATCTCCCAGGTCTTTTCTTTTCAGGTTGGCTTTGAATAGAATTAAAGTCTTTTGAAATAGCTTTCATGTAACGATCTGTCCTTTGCCCTTCTGTCTCTTGCCTTATGATAACCTAGAGGTCCTCTCTTCCTAGGGATATGACAATATGGCACCATATTGGGAAGCAAAAACTAGACTCTCACCAATGGGGAGCTACTAGCACTTGATTTGCACTCAGCCTCAAGAACTGATAAATGAAATGAAATAAATAAATGGAACTAGTTCTTTCAAACTATTCTGTGAAGTATGGTAATTACCAATGGGTCTCCATATCTTTTTTTTTTCATCACAAGAACTATAAATTTTCCACATAAACTTTAGAGAGACACATTTAAACTGCAGCAATCAACAAATGAAACAATGGTAGGAAATATAATTCATAAAACTGTGTGGTTAGAAAGTAACTCATGCATCAAATCTCCATGAAAGTTTTAAAATACTTGCCCTAGTTCAAATATTTCTAAAAATAAATATCAAAATTTGGTAAAAAATACTAAATAAAACCTAATTGAAGTCACTCTGAATTTTTTGATGATAAATTATGACTATTTTCATAATCATTAAAATTCAGGACAACTATTTATTTTTTATGGATGAGCATTTTATCAGGGCCTCATGCATGTCAGGCTAAGCTCTCTATCACCATATTATATCCCAAACCCAGGCTAAGCTGTGAAACAAATGTGTTCAGGGTTAAGTGAACAATAATAAATGTAAAGTAGAAATGTCAAGATTAAAAATTCTTCCTATTTAGAGATTCTCATTGTGTTTAATTCAATAGCCATGGACATAACATATTCACATGGTTTAACATGTCCCCTCTAAGTATCCTGTTCTCTTTGGCATTGATACATGTCCATTCCTTAAACAGCCCTTCTCTTTGAACTTTCTTGTATTACCTGTTATACATTAAAATCTTCAAAAGTAAAAGAAGTATCAGTCTTCATTCCTATTTCCTATTTGGGAGCAGAACACATTTTTCCACTCTTTCCATTTCTCCCCTACTTAATTCTGTTCTACTCCATTGGTATCACAATACCAGATTTCAAGCTCTATTATAGAGCCATCATAACAAAAACAGCCTGGTATTGATATAAAAACAGCCTGAAGACCAATGGAGTAGAATAGAAGACCCAGAAATAAAGCCGCATTCTTACAGTCAGCTGATATTCGACAAAAGAGCTAAAGACATACAATGAAAAAAACATAGCCTCTTCAACTACTGGTGCTGGGAAAACTGGGCAGCCATATGTAGAAAATGCAAAGTAGACCCTAGCCTATTACCATACACCAAGATCAACTCAAAATTGATTAAAGACCTCAACATAAGACCTGAATCCCTGAAACTACTGAAGGACAGAGTAGGAGAGATGCTAGAACTTATAGGCACAGGAAGGAACTTCCTAAATATACTCTCAGGGCACAACAGATAGGGGAGAGTCTTGACAAATGGGACTACTCCAAATAAAAAGTTTCTGCACAGCTAAAGACATACCCACCAAACTAGAAAGGCAGCCAACCATATGGGAAAGGATCATCACCAGCACAACAATAGACAAAGGCCTAATATCCGTCATCTACAGAGAACTCAAAAAACTAACCCCCTCAAGCCCAGTAAACCAATTATTAAATGGGCAAAGGAGCTAAAGAGAGACTTCACAGGATAAGAGATAAAAATGGCAAAGAAACATATGAGGAAATGTTCAACATCCCTGGTAGTAAAGGAAATGCAAATAAAAACAACCCTGAGGATATCACCTCACTCCAGTTAGAAATAGCCTATACTCTGAACTCAGGCAAAAACAAATGCTGGAGGGGATGCGGGGAAAGGAAGAACCCTTCTCCACTGTTGATGGGAGTGCAAATTAGTACAACCACTTTGGAGAACAGTATGGAGGTTCCTCAAAAAGCTCAACATAGACGTACCCTATGACCCAGCCATACCACTTCTAGGCATCTATCCAGAACAACAGGTCTCAGGATATCAAAAAGACATTTGCACATCCATGTTTATCACTGCACAATTCACAATAGCCAAAATATGGAAACAACCAAGATGCCCTCTACAAATGAATGGATCCAAAAACTGTGGTACCTATACACAATGGAATACTACACAGTGATTAGAAATGATAAAATATTGGTATTTGCAGGGAAATTGCCAGAATGCGTGCAAATAATGTTGGGTGAGACAAGCCTAGAACACACAAAACAAAGGGGAATGACCTCCTTGATATATGACTGTTAAGAGGGGACAGTAGAGACCAGGTCTGCAAAACAAGAACTTCTTGTCAAATGGTATTTCCTACAGGTTTGGGTCAGCGACCTTACATTATGTAGCTAAAACCAAACAACTACTAAACATAAAAAGGTCTAAAATAGACCTCTCAGTGGATCAACAATAGCTCAAAAGCTACGCATGTATGATCATATAAGACAAGGATAAGCAAACTCTATTGTTGACGTTATATTTAAAGTTCTAGGTGAATTTCCTTTGGTGTATGCCACATGGCTACTGTATATGTTTTTGGTACACTGGGTATTTGTATATATGCCTACCTGATCTAGGGAAGGGAAAGAAAAATAAGGGTGTAAGATATCACAAGAAAGGTACTCACTGCCCTATTATGTAACTGTACCCCACTTGCACAACACCTTGTAAACACAACTTAATTAATAAATAAAAAAATAAAAAAGAGTTGCAAAAAAATGTTTTGAGGATAAAAACCCTGATACATAGGCCCAATATATCTGATACATAAAGAATCTTTTTATTTTATGACTGTAAATATGGTACCTGTTGTGTACATATATGCTACATCCATCTCAATGTGTGTAATACTTCATCTTTTAGGTATATTTTACAATATAATGAAAAATTAAACATAGCAAGAGAATAGAGACGTTGGCATTGGTAGGTTTTGATATGAATTTTTAAGCTAAAAATCACTGGGCTAGCCGAAATAATGGTCAAAGTTAATTAATTCTGCTAAGCAAAGAGAATTCTTCAATCAACTGGCAATTTTATACAATTTTAACAGGCTAATTAGAAGAAACAAATGTCGACAAAAATGTTCATTACTTATTGAAGATGTGATATCAAATTCTTAATTTGAATTTGAGGAGGGCAAAGGAAGTCTGACAACTGTGAGTTTAATTAGCTTAACTTGATAAGTAGCATCGAAAAAAAATAAAGACAATATACTACCCAAATGAATCCTTTCACATACATTTAAATTTATTAGTATATGAGGCATTCACAGATTAATTAATACAAGTTTTGTAGGTTATGAATATAAAAGTGAGGAAAAAGCAGAAAATTCATACATTTGTCAAAGTCATTTTAATTCCTTTTGTGTCTCTGTGTCTAGAGAAAATTAGAAGGCCACAGAAAGGAGGGTATTTATTGGTGTTGTCTACTTTTTTTGGAATAATTACTTACTTATTGTCAAAGTGATGTACAGAAGGGTTACAGTTTCATATATGTAAGGCAGGTGGGTACATTTCTTGTACAATTTGTTACCTCCTCCCTCATTTACCTCTTCCTTCCTTATCCCTCTCCCCTTATGAGTTTTTCAGTTGGTTTACACCAAATGGTTTTGTAAGTAATGCTTTTGAGTCGTTTGCCTTTTTATCCTTTGTCTCTCTATTTTGATATTCCCTTCCCTTCTCTAGTTCCAATACCAGTGTATACAATATGTTGTCGACTTTTGGCTGTCATGCTACTAAGATTTTTCTCCAAAGTATTTCCCCCTCCAAGTTAAGTAGAAACTTTGTCCCTCCATAGGGACCCTTTTGTTAACCATATATTGCTTTAATTTTTCCTGTTTTGAGTTTTTAATGAGTAAGTATTAATTATGAAGTAAAATCCTTAACAAAGTACAAATGTTACATTTTACACTTATTGCCGAGGTGATTTTTCTGGTATGATGGTGCACATTGAAAAACCAAGCCTATGGAGGCAGAGGAAGGAATTTGCATGATTCCAAGGCCAGTATGGCCTACATATTGAGATCTTGTGTCAAATAGTCAAACAAAGAAAGGTTATTAGGAAACATCAAACATGCTTCTTTATGAATTATGGATCTTTATAATCAAAGTACCAAACATGATTCATATCTCCTATAAACAAACATTTCTGATTTCCCAGTGAGATTATCTTCTTAATCTTCTGTGTTCACTTGTTTCAAGATGACATTCTAATAAAAAGCTATGATCCCAGAACTCATACTAAGGTTAATTTTACATTCTGGGATTTTTTTTATTTTTTATTTTTTATTTTTATTTTTGCCAGTCCTGGACCTTGGACTCCGGGCCTGAGCACTGTCCCTGGCTTCTTTTTGCTCAAAGCTAGCACTCTACCACTTGAGTCACAGCGCCACTTCTGGCCATTTTCTGTGTATGTGGTGCTGGGGAATCGAACCCAGGGCTTCAAGGATATGAGGCAAGCGCTCTTGCCCTAGGCCCATATCCCCAGCCCACATTCTGGGATTTTTTTTAAGTGGAAATGTTTAAATCAAATGTTTTCTATATTCACTGAACATTCTGTCTGCTACCTTTCCACTTGACTGTAGCTTGCTGTATTTAATATTGTGTTGTCATTAGTGATGGTCCCTTTGACAATGGAATTCTTGTTAACAAGTACCCTAGTATCCTAGTATGTGCAGAAAGCATGGTAGAAATATACTCAACTGCAGACAGCTCACATATGGAAGAGGAAGGATGGCCAAAAGTGTGTGTGTGTGTGTGTGTGTGCGTGTGTGTGTGTGTGTGTGTGTGTGTGTGTTGGGGCGGGTTGTGAATGGACTGAAAGCAGGAAGGGGAAAGCATAATCCTTGAAGAATAATTTCTTGGGCACCAGACTGCATTTTTTAAAGTAACTGGAGTTAAATAACTGGACAGTCTTCCTACTTAAGTTCAGAATGGAAGTATTCTCGTATGAGTGTGGTGTGTGTGTGTGTGTGTGTGGTGTGTGTGTGAAGGAGCAAATTCACAGGACTACCCATCCCCACTAATCTAAAAGAAGCATTCTCAAAGAAACCCATCTGAGTTAATCAATCCCTAGTAGCCTCCGCAACTGACCATAAGGGGGCAAGCTATCAAGTGTCTAAGGCTGATTTGTTATCTCTTAAGAAAGGGCAGAAACTAGCTTATGTCTTACCTTCTTTTAACTCTCTTTCAGTGACTGTATCAGCTAATCTTTTTCATGATTTATACTACTTTGCTATCTTGAATCGAGTTGATTATGGTATCTGACTAGACGTAATATACATATATATTTTTATATAGCACATCCCCACAAAACAGTACTCATACAGTATGTTTTTTTTCAAATTGTTATTATCAAACTGATATACAGAGAGGTTACAGTTTCATACATTAGGCAATGGATACATTTCTTGTACTGTTTGTTACTTTGTCCTTCATACCCCCCTCCCTCCTCCCCTTTCCCCTTTCCCCCCCTGAGGTGTTCAGTTCACTTACACCAAACAGTTTTGCAAGTATTGCTTTTGTAGTTGTTTTGTCTTTTTTTTACCCTGTGTCTCTCAATTTTGGTATTCCCTTTCATTTCCTACTTCTAATACCAGTATACACAGTTTCCAATATACGCAGATAGATTACAGAGATAGTGTAGTACAACAACAGGAAGGTGATACAAGAACATCATCAATAATAGAAGCTACAGATACAGATGGGACGTTAAAGTATTTATAACTGTGATATAACAACCATTTACATAACATGGAGTTATTTCACTTAGCATCATCTTATGTGTTCATAAGGGTATAGCTATTGGGCTCTTGTGATGCTCTGCTATGACTTGCATAAACCTGTACTAATTATTCCCAATAAGGGAGACCTACGGTCCATGTTTCTTGGGTCTGGCTCATTTCACTTAGTATAATTTTTTCCAAGTCCTTCCATTTCCTTACAAATGGGACAATGTCATTCTTCTGATAGAGGCATAAAATTCCATTGTGTATATGTACCCACACTTTCCTTATCCATTCGTCTACTAAGGGGCATCTGGGTTGGTTTCAGATTCTAGCTATGACAAATTGTACTGCGATAAACATTGTTGTGCTGGTGGCATTACTGTGATTTTGTTTGTGGTCTTTGGATAGATACCCAAAAGTGGGCTGCTGGGTCATAGGAGAGTTCTATATTTAGCCTTCTAAGGAATCTCCATACAGCTTGCCAGAGTGGCTGAACCAGTTTACATTCCCACCAACAATGAAGTAGGGTTCCCTTTTGGCCACATTCCCTCCAACAATTGTTATTGTTAGTTTACCGAAATTCAGAAAATAATAAGGGGCTATTTTGCAAACCTTTATGCCAACAAATTCAAGAACTTGGAAGAAATAGATGATTTCCTAGAAAAAATTCATATCCCCAAACTTAACCATGAAGATTTAAACCTTCTAAACAGACCCATATCCAGTATTGAAATAGAAACGGCAATAAATGATCTCCCATCCAAGAAAAGCCAGGTCCAGACGGATTCACTGCAGAATTCTACAAGGCCTTCAAAACAGAACTTACACCAATATTTCTTAAACCTCTTCAATGAAATGGAAAGAGACGTTCACATCCAGACTCATTCTATGAAGCCAGTATAACCCTCAACCCAAAACCAGGCAGGGACTCATCACGAAAGAGGACTATAGACCGATTCTCTGATGGACATAGACGCAAAAAATTCTCAAGAAAAATTCTGGCCAATCGACTTCAACAGGTCATCAAAAAATTCATACACCACGATCAAACTGGATTCATCCCAGGGATGCAAAGTTGGTTTAATATACGCAAGTCAATTAATGTAATCCACCACATCAACGGAGCAAGCTAAAGAACCACATGGTTTTATCTCTGGATGTGGAAAAAGCATTCGATAAAATCCAGCACCCATTTATGCTAAAAGCCCTGGAAAAAACTTGGATTCCATGGAACATTCCTGAATATAATCAAGGCAGTTTATGACAAACCAACAGCAAGCATAACTCTAAATGGAGAAAACTAAAGCTATTCCCTTAAAATCAGGAACAAGGCAGGGATGTCCACTCTCTCCCCTGCTCTTCAACATAGTACTAGAATCCTAGCCAGAGCAATTAGGCAAGAAGAATATATAAAGGGGATCCAAATAGGAAAACATGAAGTTAGAACTTTCTCTTTTCGCAGATGGACATGATCGTATACCTGAAAGAATCCCATAGACTCTACCCCCAAGCTACTAGAGCTGATCCAAAACTTTGGCAAAGTTGCAGGATATAAAATAAACCCTCAAAATCAACGGCCTTAATCTATGCTAACGACCCGAAGACTGAGGCTGATATCAGGAAAGCAACTCATTTTGCAATAGCCCCCCAAAACATAAAATACCTAAGAATAACCTTAACTAAAGAGGGAAAGACATCTTTGAGGAGAACTTTAAAAGCTTGAAAAATGAAATTATGTCAGAACTAAGGAAATGGAAAAACCTCCCATGCCCCTGGATTGGGAGGATTAATATAATCAAAATGGCAATATTGCCAAAGGCTATCTACAAATTCAATGCAATACCCATTATATCCCAACACCATTTTTAATGAATAGAGGAAGCAATCCAGAAATTCATATGGAACAAGAAAAGACCCCAAATAGCAAAAACAATCCTAAGCAGAAAGAACAGTGCTGGAGGAATTACAATACCCAACTTCTAAGCTGTATTATAAGCTATAGTAATAAAAACATCTTGGTATTGGCACCAGAACAGGCCTGAAGACCAATGGAACAGATTGAAGGACCCAGAAATGATCCCACAGAACTACGCCTACTTCATCTTTGATAAAGGAGCTAAAACAATAGTTTGGAAGAAAGATAGCCTCTTTAACAATGGTGCTGGCAAAACTGGCTCAACACATGCAACAAACTAAAACTAGATCCTTATATATCATGCTGCACCCAAAATCAATTCCAAATGGATTAAAGACCTCGAAATCAAAACAGACACCTGAAAACACTAAAGGAAGGAGTAGGAGAAACACTTGGGCTCCTTGGCACAGGACGGAACTTCCTTAACAAAGACCCAGAAAGGCTACAAAATCAAAGAAAGGTTGGACAAATGGGACTGCATCAAACTGCAGAGCTTCTGCACGGCCAAGGACATAGCTCGCAAGATAAACAGAAAGCCCACAGACTGGGAGAAGATCTTTACTGGCCATTCAACGGACAAAGGCCTCATCTCTAAAATATATGCAGAACTAAAAAAATTACCTCTTCCAAAACAAAACCGCAAAGAACCATTAGCCCCCTCATCAAGTGCGCTGAAGACTTACAAAGAGACTTCTCTGATGAGGAAATGAGAATGGCCAGAGGGACATATGAAAAAGTGCTCTACATCACTGGCCATAAAAGAAATGCAAATCAAAACAACATTGAGATTCCATCTCACCCCAGTAAAGAATGTCTTATATCAGGAAAACTAACGTACAGTATGTTTATCCTCTAAAATATCCATTGTGCTTATTTTAGAGCGAAGTGTTTACAGATGAATATTGGGTATTAGAGGATGAGCGTTACTGTGTTCATGTATGGTGTCCTTGGCCAGTTACCATATTGCTGCTGACACTGCTTTTGATTAAGCAATTAACAATATGAGTGTGTGTTCCCTTTGCTACTGTAACATGACAGAAAGGGCACTTAGAGCAATTTCCTTTCCAGAAACTTCTCAAACAACTGGAAATGGACTTGTACCTTATGGTGGAATTCAAGAGTGATTTTACATTGTGATCAATCCACATGAGGCCATTACTATGTCTGGTATCTAATGCAATAAGCTTATCTTTGTTAAAAAGAGCACTTCAAAGAAGAGTTTAAGGGCTGGGAATATGGCCTAGTGGCGGGAGTGCTTGCTTCATATACATGAGGCCCCTGGGTTCGATTCCCAGCACCACATATATAGAAAATGGGCCAGAAGTGGCACTGTGGCTCAAGTGGCAGAGTGGTAGCCTTGAGCAAAAAGAAGCAGGGACAGTTCTCAGGACCTGAGTCCAAGCCCCAGGACTGGCCAAAAAAAAAAAAAAAGAGTTTAAAAAAATCCACTGATCCATCCAGTGAATGAAATGCTTAAATAAAAGAACTAAAGCTGGGTTTCATAACTGAAGAAGGCTTGGTAAACTGTTTGGGGTAAATTATACTCTAATGTATTTTTGAGAACTTTGTTTTTCACAGTCCTTTTAAAATAAAACCAGAATTTTCCCGAAGTTATTTTAAATAGAATCTTCACTGTCAACAATTACTTCCTTCCAATTTGCTGCTTTTCTGTGGACTGAACTGTGTCAAACAACTAGAAGACTCTTAAACCCTTGTGGAAATCATTCTAACCTTTCTCTAGTGGCTTCTAAGAATGCTGTTGCCCATATCTTGGCCCTATGGCCTCTACTTACTATTTGCAGATTTGAGTGAGAAATCTTTTTTTTTTTTTGGCCAGTCCTGGGCCTTGGACTCAGGGCCTGAGCACCATCCCCTGGCTTCT